>NW_011963137.1:0-3168 GCF_000949405.1 Vollenhovia emeryi
CAAGGTGCAAATTTCTAATTTGCACACTTTCAAGAAACATCGTGCAAAATTAGATTTCGCTCCTAAACGTTCCTCTATGAGGAAGCAATGTGCAAATTTCTAATTTGCACACTTTCAAGAATAATTGAAAAAAATTAGACTTCGCTCCTAAACCTTCCTCTATGAAGAAGCCATGTGCAAATTTCTAATTTTTTTTACATACAAAACGAATTTTAAGACAGGCAATATATATGGACACATTGCAATCCCATCTCCGTCACAAAATAAATTTTATTTAAAAGTAGCCTTAAATACTCCCGATGATTGGCTGGTAAGCATTTTTTTAATATTATTAAAAAAGCAGGATAAGAAAATTTATATGTATCAGTTTATGAAATTCCAGCGATTTCTAATAATTTTAGCAGGTTGATCGAAATACTTTTTAAAATAACTTTTATGTAATCAGAATCGTATAATTCTCTAATTACTGCTGTAAAAAAATTAAGCCACTTATTCATTTTGTGTACTTCATATGGAAGCAATCAAATCAGAATTAAAAAATGTTTTTCTATAACATTTGTTTCCTATATAAGTATTGAGAAGAAACATGAAATCATTTTTAATATATCTGGACATTAATAAAACAAAATGAAAAATGTAGTTTTCTTGTGGTTTGGAGAAACAGATGATCAAAAAGTTACTTAACTGTTATTTTAAGTTGGTATAGTTTTTGTCATCTGTTAAATATACTCATTAATAAACTAGTAAGAATACTCTTAAAAGTCGCCAGCAGTAATTAACAACATCAGTGATTTTTATCGACCATATCTGGCAATTAAAATTCTTATTGCGAAAAATATTACCCCAGCCAGGATTCGAACCTGGGACCTCCCTACAATCCGTGACGGGCGTCTTAGCCACCTCGACCACTGATACAGCCCCAGTGATAAAAATCGATAAAAATCACTGATGTTACTTATTAATAAATTGTGTGTATGAAATAGCTTAACAAGTAAAAGGATTAAACGGCATCACTGATAGTCCAATGTAGAGTCAAAACAGTCAATTTTTAATTATGTACAATACCTTATGGGAAATTAAAGATTGTTATAATGTTATCTTACACATAGCTAACTTCTAAGTGCTTTCAAAATTCATTTTTTATTTTACTTGTCAATTCCATTATCGAGTGTCTTAAATTCTGTCATTAAAGATAATTTTATGGACATTGCATTTCAGAAAGTATTCGATTAGACTTAGCACAACCGATAAAGAAGTCCATTCAAGCTGTTCAACAAGACAAAAAATTGGTTTATCATATTTATGTTCCCTCGAACGAAAATTTTCCTACATTATCTGCGATATGGTTCAATAATCAACTATACTGCATGGCACCTGACGGTGAGTACCGTATTTGTTTAAAATGCAATATAGGTATCGAGTATTACATGCATACATATACTATATGTATATATATTTGCGGAAAAAAGAAGCTAGATTACTGTTCTTAATTCTTCCAAGTCATATAAAATTAAATTTTTTACTCGTATATGACAATGCGTAATTTTCAACTAACACAGCGGAGACAAACAGGACAATAAGCTCTCATTAAAACAATCGAAATTTTTCTTTTATTATACATATCATTTTTAAATTATATATAAAAATAATCTCACCGTCATTCATTGCGTTTTGAATAATTTCTTCGAAGAAAATCAAACTCTTTTCTTACTTTGAAAGAACATGCAATTTAAGAGATATGTTACATTTCGTCTTATATCAATTTAGAAGGAAATCTTAGTGCTAATATCGAGTTGGGGCATATTGTGTATCCGCCAAACGGTAGACCATCATCGCGGAATGTCCAGCCGTGGCATCGAAATTCGAACAGCTACCGTATAAACAATCCGATTTTTTAAATCAACAATGAGTGTGATGTTACCAGCTATTATACCGATCGCACAAATCGTCTGATCCCAAACGGTGAGAACTCATTACCAGGACAGTGGCCGTGGGTAGTTGCACTCTTCCGTGACAAAAGTATAGGCAATTCTGCTGCAGCAAAGTACGAATATTGGTGTCCTGGTACTATTTTGACAAACCGACATATATTAACAGGTACGCTAATCGAAAAATACCAATATTGCTAGTTCTCCTCATATATCGAGCTATGTGTACTCGTCCTACATCTTCTTGAATCTTGAATCATTATATCAAGATACTTATTTTATCTGCGCAATAAAATATGATCCTACAAATAGAGAATATATGTGAGAAATAAAGTATCTGGAATGTTACGTCGTGTTCTCCGCGGGGCGTCCACTATCTCAAGTCCCTTTTTATCGGGACTGACTATGCGGAAGGACGCCGTACAGAGAACACTGTTTCTCTCGCCGCGCTCCAATAGATGCGCGTCGAGAGTCGAGTGTATTTATTAAAGGGCTCGAAGTGGGTCAGTGAGCCAAAGCTCACTGTGACGCCTCCTTGAGCTCGTATACGCCCGTGGGTCCTGTTTTGTCTATATCGAAAACACAGGCATACGAGTGGTATAAATCGTACAAAGAGGGGCGTGAAGTGGTCGAAGATTTGCCTCGTTCCGGACGGCCGTTAACGTCAACTACTGACGATAACATCGACAATATCAAAAAATTAATTCTTGAAAATCGTCGTTTGAGTGTTAGAGAGTTGGCTCGAGAGTTGAGCATTGATAAAATGACCGTTCATGGAATTTTGACCAATTTTTTGGGCATGATGATAATGCGCCATCTTATAGAGCAACAATTGTGGCCGAATACAAAGCCAAAAACTCAATTAATACCATTGAGCAACCACCGTATTCGCCGGATTTAGCTCCCTGTGACTTTTTCTCTTTCCCAAACTGAAATTGCCACTCTGTGGAACCCGTTTCGAGTCGATTGAAGCCATCAAACAATTCGCAGCGCGAACTGAAGGCCATACCTTCTTTGGCCTATGAGAGGTGTATGGAGGAGTGGGTCAGGAGTTATCACAGTTGTATTGCAAACAATGGGGACTACTTTGAACGCGACAGAATAAAGTTTGATGAATAATTTTAAATTTGTGTTTTTTTTTACAATTCCGGGTACTTTTTATACAGAAGGTATGTCCTTGGGTCTTGATAGCACAATTCCGCACAAGAGCAAGGTCCTTGATGTGAAGTTTTTTTGGTAA
>NW_011963138.1:0-3168 GCF_000949405.1 Vollenhovia emeryi
GTATAATCTCTACAAAAATATCTTTACTGCAAAAGCATCTTCTTTACAAAAATATCGTCTCTACAAAAATATCTTCTCTACAAAACTATCTTCTCTACAAAAGTAATGATATCAACAAATTGCGCCAAATAAAACAGCGGATATTTATACACACTAGTTGCTTTAGCATTAGTTTTTGATTAAAAAATGTTATATTTCTTAAAAAATCAAACTAAAGATTTTATTGGAAAAAATAATCGAGTTAATAATAAAACACCGATGAAAAGAATAGCAACTGTTTAAAAATTTAGAAACTCTGTATCTGTTCAGGCGAATTAAAGCGTGTGTCTATGACGCTAGTACTTGGTCGAAGTTCTAGTTTTGAGGAATGCGTAGCCAATCAACTTGCAGCTTTTGTGGAACAGCTACATTGATTGGCTACATATTTCGCAGAATTAGAAACTTGGACCAAGTAGTAGCGTCATAGACACACGCCTTAATTCGCCTGAACAGATACAGAGTTTCTAAATTTCTAAACAGTTGCTATTCTTTTCATATCGGTGTTTTATTATTAACTCGATTATTTTTTCCAATAAAATCTTTAGTTTGATTTTTTAAGAAATATAACATTTTTTAATCAAAAACTAATGCTAAAGCAACTAGTGTGTATAAATATCCGCTGTTTTATTTGGCGCAATTTGTTGATATCATTACTTTTGTAGAGAAGATAGTTTTGTAGAGAAGATATTTTTGTAGAGACGATATTTTTGTACAGAAGATTTTTGTGGCGACACTATTTTTGTAAAGAAGATGCTTTTGCAGTAAAGATATTTTTGTAGAGATTATACTTTTGCAAAAAAGATAGAGTAACAAAATAAATTCGGTTGAATTGGAGCTTAGACTTGGTGCTTTTTCTTACCTTTTTTTAAAAAGGTAAGTTTTTTAGGTGATTTTCTTTACGCCAGATAGCACAAAGGTGAAACATGAGTTCATAGAAATTTCATTTTCAAGAATACCTGAGGAGTAAGAAAACTAAATATCTGAAGAATTCTTGAAGAATCAACCACAATCAGTTCGTCTTCAAGTATTCCTCAGAAGTTCATTATCGTGCATGTAACTTCCCTAATTATTCTTATTGTATTCTTCTATAAATTCCTGAAGAATTACAATTCAAAAAGGAAGAAAACTTTAAGAATACTTTGCGAATTTGCCGTGCTATCTGGAAAATTACTCGTTTGACTTTGCCTTACATTTCTTTGCAGTGAATAAAAAGTCTCTTACGTTCTCGACTTTGGAAGACGAGGCGGGAGAAAAGTTAAACGAGCTATTTGGGGTGGAACTCGCTCTTCTCAGGGTGCAACCTAGCGGTTGCTTAATGCCGCCGAGCTATGTTCTCTACGCGCAGAAGATACGTGACATGCCAGTGTACGATGACGACATCTGGATTATCTCGTTTCCTCGAACTGGTGAATATATCTTACAATTAGTAAAGCAAGTATAAGTGATTCTCTAACAATAAGTAAACGCGATTGCGCAACAATTAAAAAGGAAAAATTTGAAGGAATAAAGGACTAAGAGCCGTGACAGGGTATTAGTGTCTAAATATTTTATTCTAAATAAATTTCCAGGTTCAAACCCTGGCTGAGGTAATATTTTTTCACCAGTTCGAGGAAACGAGATAATCCAGATGTCGTCATCGTACACTGGCATGTCACGTATCTTCTGCGCGTAGAGAACATAGCTCGGCGGCATTAAGCAACCGCTAGGTTGCACCCTGAGAAGAGCGAGTTCCACCCCGAATAGCTCGTTTAACTTTTCTCCCGCCTCGTCTTCCAAAGTCGAGAACGTAAGAGACTTTTTATTCACTGCAAAGAAATGTAAGGCAAAGTCAAACGAGTAATTTTCCAGATAGCACGGCAATAAATTTAAGAATAAAATATTTAGACACTAACACCCTGTCACAGCTCTTAGTCCTTTATTCCTTCAAATTTGTGTTTATCACATTTGAGCCGTACGAATTTTATTCGTTTGTTAAAAACGAAAAATCCGACTTCCTCGATCGCAGCTTCCTCGATAGAAAAAACTGGGAAAAATTATGATTAATTCCATTGAATGCAATTAGGATGACTTAAACTTTGATTAACTGATTAACTAATCCATAACTATAAATCCATTAATATTTGTAATATTGCGTTAGTACGAGCGAAATTATTAATTCTTTACTGTTCAACACGTAAATGAAAAGATTGAATTAGGGATACGTTCAAAACTTTTGCCGCGAGAAATGTTATCGATGTTTTATCAAATTCTCATTTGATCACGGTATTATATCTAATTTGTTTTCTCAAATGTCTCTTCTTTGTACAAATGCATTTTAGGAAGTCACTGGGTGCAGGAAATGACGTGGTGCATCGGGAACAATTTTGATTACGAAAAAGCTCGCACGATTATAATGAAACGGAGTCCTACGCTCGAGTAAGTTGACTAGCGATTTAATGATATTTTGTTATCGCAAGAGAAATTATACGCCACCTCTAGTATTCTCCTTTGAAAAATTTACTTTAAATGAAATTAAAGGTTTTAAATTTAATCTTTCAAGTTTAAGAGTTTATTTAAAGAAGTTAAAAGTTTACTTAAGAAATTTTAGAGTAATATTGGACACTTCCCATACAGTACAGATGGTTGCAGTTACATTGCAGAAACGTTGCAATCTTGCTGATTACAGTGCAATCTTGCAGAGACATTGCAGGGATATAAAATTGCAAACTGTCGATAGCAATATTGCAGCAATGTTTCAAAAATAATAAAAATACTATATTTTCTATTTAAAAAATTTTTCTAATTACGAGAATTTCATAATGTTATTTTTGTTGATACCAATAATGGGCGAACTATTAAGTACTTGATCAGTGCGATGTTGCTCGCAATCTTCATCTATTGCGAAGTGATATAACCTCCTTAGGTTGCTTCACAATAGCTTGCTATTATGCATTGAAAAAGGCCCGGATGTATATGGGTCATTCCATATCAGATTTACAATCAAAATTTTGATTCGCCTGAAAATTTTTTTTCTCGTTCTAGAAAGGAAAAAAAATGACACGTATTTTTTCTTTTTAATATGATATGTAAATTTTCCAAGTTATTGATTTTTTAATTTTTAAAGTGCTAAAAAAAATTTTTTTCCAATAA
>NW_011963139.1:0-3169 GCF_000949405.1 Vollenhovia emeryi
CTCCTCCTCCTCCTCCTCTCTCTCTCTCTCTCTCTCTCTCTCTCTCTCTCCTCTCTCCACTCTCCTCTCCCTCTCTCTCTCTCTCTCTTTCTCTCCCACTCCCTCTCTCCTTGCTACTCTATTCAGCTTCAGGTTATCGAGGTGCGTATCTGTCATGCTGTTTAAATGCGGGTGTTAAAAATCTTTTTTTTGTTATTAATTTTTAATAGCGTTTTCCATTTGCTGACTCGACCCGACTCCGAGTCGGAAAAGTTTGATGAAAAGTAAGATTTTTGCAGAAATTGTGGTTCCAATCTTGCTTTTGATCAAACTTGTCCGACTTTGAGTCGAGTCGAGTCAGAAAATGGAAAACGCTACAACTCCGTGTGTCGGGAGTAATTACATACATGTGCTACAAAAGATTTTAGATAAGCAATCTTTGCAGATTCAGCTGTTGAACTAGTGTGTCAAGTCGGTGCAAACGGCGGCGTCCTGCAACACAAGAGGACACAATACGTATGTATATGTAGTCTTATTAATTGTATGTCATGTATGAGTAATATGTAACGTATGAAAATGATTTTTGGTGCCAATATCTTACCGGTGTCGATTGGGGGACGACGATGCGGTGTCAAAGATTGCGGCCTCCGTCGTTGATAGCCTGCTCGACGATTCACCCAGTGAATTAGCTGACGAAATATCAGTCAAGGGCGAGTGCCTGCAACTGAACGACAGTTCGGCGGATGACGAGACTCAAGATTGGAAGAAATGGATGTCGCAAGGCTCTATCACAGCGAGGAAATTTCTTTCCACAGTTGACTCGGTGCTTCCGCAGTTGACTCTAAGCGCAAATTTTTTTTGTCTATAAAGTTGCATTCCTCTAAATCGCATTAACTTCGTATTAACATTTGCATCAAAATTGAATCGGAGAAAGTTGCAACGTTTATATACTTTTGGAAATATCAAAGGTATTTTTGATAAACTTTGTCTCTCAATGAGGATTCATATTTCCAGCTAAATCGACACAGCGTCAAGTATCCGACATCGTTTCCACTCTGGCGAACGTTTATGGCCCGTCAGGATTTATTTGTCAACGAGTATCGCACGTTGCTGGCGCGTAGACTACTCTCGCAACTCAATCATCATACCGAACGTCATTTGGAGTTATTGAAAAGACGCTTCGCGGGGAGAATCAGCTGCATTACCGTCAACTTAATGCCGAAAGACGTTTACGACTCGAAAAGGATAGACGGTAACATCGACTCCGACACCAGCTACAATTTGCAGCGGAAACTCTTTCCCACTTCCGCGCTATTATCGCCGCAATTTTGGCCGTCGTTCAAGGAAGATGTATAAATATGTCAAGGCCCCGATTTGGGAAACGCAAGTCTGGAAATGGAATCAAAGGACGGAAAGCTGGATATAAAATTACATGTATTTGACGCTCCGCAGCTACATAAATATTCTTTTCTTAAAAATTACAACTTGAAGTAAATATTGAATATTGTACTAAATTAAATATAGTCGTATACTTTAAGTTGACATTGTTTTACATTTTACATTTTCAAAGATTGTTTCACTTGCGATTTGTTATCGACACGATGGACATTTCTTCTAAATAACATAGTGAAATTATTTAAATTTAATTCTGTCAATAGTGAATAAACAACAAATAAGAGCGTGCCCATTTTAGTAAATAATGTCATTAATTGGACAACTTGACACATCAATATCAGAGATCTGCTAAAATCATTAACGCTAATCACTAATTAATATTAAAAATGCCACATGTGTCAATTTAATGCAATTACTTGTAAATTCAGAGTTTCATCAGGTTAATTTGACATCAAAAGGATTAAAGTTAAGAGATATTTCTTTTAAAGACTGACAATAAGTGTGTCTTGTGATAGGATTATTTTACAGCTGACGTATCCAGAGGAAATAGTATTTGCTAACACATCTATGGCACGATTATTAACTCGTCACATACAAATGTACTATGAAGAACGCAATAAATCTAATTGTTAAAATATGTTAAAATGATGATTTTATATTCAAAGAGTAAACGTGTCTTACGAATATATGCATAAGAACCAAGTACAATAGAAGCATAAAAAGAAGAGAGAATACGCATGCGTGTGCCCTTGGATTTCTCATCATTAGTATTTCTTTTTAATGCGAAAAGTAATACGCTCAATTTTCTCGGATATTGCATAGATAGTTTTACAATAAATATATTTCGAAGAAACGCTTCCAAGTTATACGAATGTCTAATGACATAATTTATTAGCTTAAGCAAATAATTTAAGTTATTTGCATTACAAGAGAAAACATTTATCGATAGGTAATCGGTGTCTTTACACTCACTCGCGTCCTTAACTCGATAAAACCATTCACACTTGGTTCAAGCGTAGGAGAGATTATCTGCTTTACAAAAATATTTCTTTTGCAGATAGCACACATACTCGTATGGATATTCTTTGCACACACACACACACACGCACACGCACACGCACACGCACACGCACACAAAGTGAATTGTCAAGTGGCTCGGCGCACACAGGGCAGAATTCCGCGAGGAGATGTTTCACTCCTTCTTCTTCCGTCATCTTCTTATATCCGGTTAAAACGGATTGCGCATTTCGGTGAGGGAACTTTCCGGCGAGACTGGAAATTGGAAAATGTATAACGGAAGCAAAGGCTCGTATTTAAGATGGAAACAAAGTGTTGCGTGTCCCGACGTGGTCGGGGCACAGGATGTAATTCGGGATCGTGTTGCCGGGTTCGCACAACGACTCTTGGTCGACAAATTAACAACTGAATAAAAAAAGTCTTCTTTATTTAAAACGAGTATAATTCTTGTGCTCGCGTTAACAGCAGTTAACCGTATCGTTACTTAGCTTAGATTGACCCGCCTTCCTTCCTTTCCATTCCTTTTTATACTAATCGCGCTTGGCCCTGTTGTCAGGCCACTTATTGTTTAGTAAGCAGTTGTTCCGTTAGCAACTGTATGCGCGGCTTCGATGGATTCGTACTTCGCTCCGGATACTCGTTTTCGTCGCATGCGGCAGGTGTTATCTGATACCTTGCCGCGTGCGAAGTCGTCGTCTGATGTGCGGTATATCGCACTCATGACACCCTTCCCCCCTAATGGAAAGAAAGTGAGGGGGCGAACTTTATTTTTACACCC
>NW_011963140.1:0-3169 GCF_000949405.1 Vollenhovia emeryi
ATGTTGCCGTTCGAGGATTCGAATGTTATTAATTAGTTATTTAAGTCAACTCACTAGATTTAAGCAAAGAAGGCTGTTTCGTTTCATGCCATAAGTTGATATTAGAAATAAGTTGCGTAATAGTTTTAAGGTGACTGCGTACTGAATGTGAAGTTCAATTCGATATCTGATTAATGCGAGGCAAGGTCTGCTATTGTTTTTATGTTTATTAGTGACGAATCAAATGAGAACATTACTTAGGCTTCTTTGTTATGTTTTGAAAGGCAAACCTTTCAAGGGGCGCGGGATGTTGATTCCCTAGTAGGGGAGCCCCTAGTACGTAAGGCCCTAGACGATAGTTGCGTGGATGGCGCTCGTGCGCTGACTTTGGGGATATGCCCCCCTGCCGACAGTTCGTCGTTGTACGTGAGCCATGGCGGCCGCATTCTGTGTGAAATAAAGTTATCCATATAGTCCATCTAAGTGATTGGTGTCAGCAATCCCATTACCCGTATCAATAAGAGAAAACGCAGATCTCCAGACGATTCGAGATACAATCACGTGCATTGGTTCACGTGAAAACAAGTAGAATTGCAATATTCTGGTTTTGGTCGACGTGTTGCTGAACGTTCAAAGAAAAATTTTAGTAGTACTCAAACGTGTGTTACTATAAAAGAAGCTGTTTCGGTAAAACTGAGCGTCTCCTCAGTCCGAAACGAGGCCCGGTTTCCGCCTCGATTGAGACGCGAAGGGAGAGATCGGGTTTGCTGAGCCTTATATCCGCATCCGCTCGACTCCTCGACGGACCCCGAGGATAGAGTCACAGGAGCGTTAGAGCTTGCTCTGGATCCACCGATGGTCCGAGGTAGCGATCGGACAAAGAGAAACTGTTGCGATGACAAGGACCGTGGATAAACGGAGCCAGAGGACGGTCACAAAACTGCGAGACAAAGCAAGGGGAAAGCAACGACCACGGGTGTTGTGATGACGATACGAAATTTAAACAAAGAACAGGAGCGGCGGATGAGTTGCGATTTACAGAGGATTTTTAATTTAGTCGAAGTTGACTCAGAAACTGTAGATTCACGTGAAGACGATCTTCGAGATATTCTACAGATCAATCATCATCGACAACCTCCCCGAACTTTATTAACAACGATACAAGAGAACAGTACATTGAAATGAACATTTAGTGACTACAATAATTTGAAGAAGTGATGAAACGGAGGAGGACAAGGAAACGCGCTGGATCCTTGTCCGACCGACACAAGTAGCGAGCTCCGGCGACGGTAATTCCGATCAACGCGTTCAACGCAGCTGAGACGCTGTGGAACTTTACGCGAACACCAAAGTCTCGCGCGGACGATTTTAGATTGTGTGATTTTCTCGTTGTAACGACCGTAGAGAAAAATGAGCTCGATGTCTGAGGATTTCCGAAAGAACCGACTCGTAACCGATTTTTATTCCTGCTTGACAGCGACTAAATTTTATAATAATCGGTCGCGGCTAGACGCGAGAGTTCCTCGAACCGCGTCTCGGATTCGGCGAAACGGCTGCGAATCAGCTGTGCCGCTAGCGCTCGCGCGACACGTGATAACGACGTGATCGCGGCACAGCTGACCCGGCGCGCCGCACGATCGGTGATTTTCGGCGACGAGCGGCAGCCCGAGCGACGGTGCTCGAACAGAAGCAATTATGGATAAATTGGGGGAAGGATCGGAGACACAAAATTTGCAATCGAAGATTAGCAAATGGTTGTCAGGTGCTAAGGATGGTAAGGGCGGTAGAAAAGAACGCCAATCTAACATTAGAAGAGAATCGATATCATCGGAATAAGTGCAAACTTTGCTTTAAAAATTAACATAAATTAATTAATAAAAATTATTATAAATTAATATAAAAATTAATATTAATTTAATATTATAAAAATAATTTTAATATTATAAAAATAAATTTTACTTTAATTCTCTTTTTCTTAGTATTTAAAATGTAAAACTTATTTTTAAAAATGGTGACACAAATTAAATAAAATTTCGTTTTGATTTCGTAGTTTTTTTATAATTTTAAGTGCCAAAATTATATTTATAAATGGAAAAAAAATACAATAATGGTGTGAACTGTATGGCTATGGCTCGAAACTGGTAGCCAGACTTGGCAGTTAGCTACGGGCCAATCATGGGGAACGTTAACACCGTTGTATGGCCCGAGACTGTTGCCCAGGCTTGGCCGAGACTTGCAACCTGTGTCGGGCCGGTGTTATCATCCCGTCATGCAACCATAACCGGGCCAGTCGTGGCTGAGGAACGGCGCCCAAGATTGGCAGCCTGGGTGCTAAGGCTTGGGCCAATGTTGGCCCGTTTTACATTTCCTACATGGGGGAGGAGATGCGTTGGCACACGCCGCACGCCGCTACCCTCGCTTGAGCCGACGTGGCGCCGTGATCGGATAGTGATAGTCGGTTGCCGTGATATTGCCAACGTTGTCCCGACGTTGGGCAAAAGTTGGCAAAACCTTACCTGGTATTATGCAGTATTTTTATATCGTTATGTTATCGTTGTGCAGGTTGTGAACATACGTGTAAAAAATAACTCAGTTGTCCAAAGTTCACTCAAAACTATTTATGATATACTAAATTGTACATACATGTGATCGGCTCAATGCTATGTGTCGAGCCACTGGTTTCCGACATTGACCCGACATTTAAAAAAATTATATTTGTATGTTTACTTAAAAATTTTATTACTTTTTTAACTCTCTGTTTCTTATGATAATTTTTGGAAAATTATACAGGGTGATTCAAAATAGGTATAGTGTCCCTGAAATGTCGTATTCCTGATTAAATTCTAAGACGATTTTTCTCTTACCAAAATGTTCTCCGAAGCTTAGTTTTTGAATTATTCAAAGAAATAGTCAGCGAATAACTGGCCGAGTACAAGAGGCAGACAGGAGCGGCGCACCGCCGCGGCGCCCGGCGGCTTACGCGGGGCGGTCAGCTGAGCGATCAGCTACAGCGTTGCACACGCACATCTCTCTCTCTCTCTCTCTCTCTCTCTTACTCACTCACTCACTCACTCACTCACTCACTCACTCACTGACTATTTATTTTATAATTGCAAAAACTAAGCTTCGGAGATTTTGACAGAGAAAACGTCTCGGAATTTAATTAGGAATACGACATTTCTGTCACTCA
>NW_011963141.1:0-3171 GCF_000949405.1 Vollenhovia emeryi
ACGTCAGGGGGGGGGGGGAGTGGTGCTTGCGGTGGCACTTGGCATCGCGAATGCATTTAACTCCCTCCCCCACGCAACCATCAGAAACGCGATGGTGGGGATGGGGGTACCGGAGTACCTTAGAGTACTCATTGGCGGGTACCTGTCAGGCAGAAGGATAATCTGCAGGGACAGGGAAGGGGTGACTAGATCCTGGAAGGCGGAGTGCGGCGTCCCACAGGGCTCGGTGCTCGGGCCGGTCTTGTGGGATGTTGCGTACAATGCGGTCCTGGAAACAGCCCTCCCCTCGGGGGCAGAACTTGTATGTTATGCTGACGATACGCTGGTGCTCGTTGAGGGGGGGAGCTGGGAGGAGGCCACCGTTGTAACCAACATAGCGGTGGCGTGTACGGTCCGAGCAATAGCAGCTCTTGGCCTCAAAGTAGCGGCCAAAAAGACAGAGGCCGTGTTTTTGCACAACGGGAAACATGGACCGCCTCCGGTCACCCACATCACAGTGGGGGATACGCGCGTCCAAGTGGGGTCCCATATCAAATACCTGGGATTGCTGTTGGACGAAAGACTAACCTTCAGGGATCATGTCGAGAGGTTGGCCCCCAGAGTAGAGGCAGGGGCAAACGCACTGTCGCGCCTAATGCCAAATTTAGGAGGCCCAAGCGGCAGAGTGAGGCGCCTCTATGCCAATGTGGTCTCCTCCATTGCCCTATACGGGGCACCCATATGGGCGGAAGAAGTAAGCGCCAATAAGAAAGCGCTGGCGATTCTGCGTAAAACGCAGCGTCGAATGGCGGTTAGGGTGACGCGGGCGTACCGCACGGTGTCGCACGCTGCGGCTACACTCTTGGCCGGGATGCCTCCGGTCGATATACTGGCGAACTCGTACAAATGGGCGTACGAACGGATCGTGAACCTGAAGGCCCAGGGGATTCCGAACGTGGGCAAAGCCAGGAGGGCGGTAAACGCCCAGGCAAGAAAGAGGGCTCGTGAGGTGTGGAAGGCCAGGTTAGCTGAACCCGACTGCCCGGGTCGGCGGACCGTACAGGCCATTCTTCCGGTAATGGAAGAATGGCTAGACAGGACGTGGGCGAGAGCGTCCTATAGAACGTCGCAAGTGCTCACCGGGCACGGGTGCTTTGGTGGGTACCTGCGACGCATAGGCAAGGAGGCATCGGCAGGGTGCCATCATTGCGAGGAGGAGTGTGACGATGCGCAGCACACGCTGGAAGTATGTCCAGCGTGGGCTGCGCAGAGGAGTGTGCTGAGAAGGGCGGTGGGAGACGACCTCTCTCTAGGCGCAGTTGTAGAGGCAGTAATCCGGGACGAGGACGCGTGGAGCTCGTTCTCGGGATTTTGCGAGGGAGTAATGCTTCTCAAAGAGGAAGCAGAACGCATCAGGAGAGGGGAAGCGGACCCCCGAGATGGACAGGGAGGGGTAGGTGCGCCTCCTCGTAGGAGGAGACGCAGGCCGGCCCATTTGAAGAAGTGGTAGTCTGGGGTGAGGGGGGCGGGATTCGTGGGTCGGCTGTCCACGCCCGTGAGGGCTGGGACAGTACGCCTGCTACCTTCCCCCCTCTCCCGAAGACTGCCTAAGGAGGATAGGACATCCCCCTGGTGGGGGGAGGGTTGACAAGCAATGTCAAAGAGAGGGGTGATCCCTCTGCAAGGCGTCCGGGACCCGCCAACGAATAGGCCCGGGGTATCCCCTGCCTGTCGTAAGAGGCGACTAAAAGGGAAAAGACCTGGGAAGCAGAGGGATCTCAGGGGGTGGGTCGGGAGCTGAGGACTCCCGGCCCACCAGCCCCCAACAACAACGGGGGCGCGGCGGGGGCCCGGTGGCACCCCCGTCGCGGCGCGCGACAATGTGCCAGGAGAACGCCCATGACACGCGGGCGAGGCTCAATTGGAGCCGAGATGGGCGCGCCAGGTTAGGTGCGCGGCGCCGAACCGGCCGGCAGTCATGTGTTCGCAGTCCCTGGTCGGTTCACCACGGCGCTGAGAAGACCACCCCCGGTGGGTTTAGTGAGGTAGGCCATTGCACGCTGGCCTCGGGTTGTCAATTGCCCGAGGTACAGGGAGGGCGAGTCCCACACACCCCCCCGTCCCGTCCCAGCGGGGCGGGGGGACGGTCCATGAGGATTCCCCCGGGTTACAAAAAAAAGACACCCTGTATATATTTAACCCGGGTTAACTGTTCTGTAGAGCAGATAATTTTCTATCATTTGTAAGTCCATACGCACACAAAAATATTGTGCTTTACAGAAATACGCAAACCCGATACAAACTTATTTTCTTCATAACTTTTTAACAAACAATGAGCGACGGGAATGGGCAATGACCTTGACCTCCTTGGGGGTCAAGGTCAACATCAAGGTCAAACGGAAGTTGATTGGCGGGTGCTATGTAAAGGGAAATATTTACCCTGTATTTATTTGATAATAAATTTGTCCTTGTATTTTGAAACAATATGGACCTGATCGCCTATTTTGAAAATTAACTAAATTAGCATTAAAAGAGGCAAATGAAAATGAACTATTATAACTACGAATATGTTTGAAATAATTATTGGATTTTACATGGCTACCATTGAATAAACTACGAAGAAATTGTGGAGGTTGAGGTAAAGATTCCAAATATACTGCACCATGATTACAACAATCATGAAATGAATTTCCCTTATTAGATATTTTTTCAGCTGCAAAATGTTTGGCATTGCAATGGGTACAAAGCACATCCATAGAACCAATATAATATTCTGCTATATCGTTTATAGACGTTATATTATTAATATTTAAGGACTGATATTCAGCATGTTGGTGGCATACTGTTGTAACATTCAAAGAACTTCCTGCACTTATCTCATCGCTTAGATTGATCACATGATTACCATGTATTGTACCATGATAACGTGAAACAGTGTAAGGTCTTGGATTAATTAAAGTTTTTATAGCTTCATTATGTCGACGTTGATTATCTGCTTTTCTTTTACGACGTTGTCGTCTTCTTCTTCAAAAGAACGTTTTTATTTTACGTCGTAGCATTATTAAAATATAGATATCTAATAGTTTATTAACAATAATAATAATAATTTTATTGAGTGCTATGTTTAACAAACAAATAGTAAAAATGCATATACAATAGTAATAATATTGAAGATACCAGTTGCACACTATA
>NW_011963142.1:0-3171 GCF_000949405.1 Vollenhovia emeryi
CCAAATTTTTGAGTAATACTTTTAAGTAATCAATTCTCTAAAAATCTCTCTCAATTAGTTCTGTCGATATTCAGTAACGCAAAGATACAATATTTTCACTTAAGGAACACTAATCGAAATGTTGAGTTGCTTAACTACAAAAAAAAACCGATCAAAATTTTTCCCAGAGTAGAGTGTGTTACGAACAATCCAAATAATTCGATTATTAAATGTGGGCCCTAAAATGGGTTGCTGTCTTTTTTCCCCCAGAGCATATCGTGCCACCTTCTAAATGCGAACGTAATATCGATGTCAAATGCGATTAGCGAGTAGTACGATGTATCTACTAAAAATAAGAAAAGATGTTAACTCGATTACAGTTCGACGTGAAATCGAGTCTGTTTTCCAGAATAGTTTTCACTAATAGAATTAAACTATTATTACTCCGCCGGTGTCAGGCGCGTTTTAGACATATCCATCCAATTCGACCGAGTCCAATATGGCTATTTATTGCAAAACGAAATAAATATCACTTCTCTGCACATTTCGAACTTGATAGCATAATTCTATTATATCCAAAAACGTTATTAATACCTAGACTTAATGGCATTATTTCGAGCAAAGATAGGTTTGCTCTTTTATTTTAAAGATTCCTCTTATAGTTCGATAACGGGAGATGTGACATACAGCATTCTCCATAAGTTTGGAAACACTTTATAAAAATGTGTAATATTGTACGAAAGACGTGCATAATAAAATCGATGTACTTTGCTTTGTGAGTGTTTATTTAACTAAAGAAAACTAAAACGAAGCTACATACGTACATAACGACAGGCTTTTAATAAAGGTTTAAATTAAATTTTAGATTCCTCAAAGTAAGCACCTTTTGCTTCAATGACTGCCTTGCATACCCGCGGCATGCGATAGATAAACTTTTGCGGAGATACAGTCGGGATACGTTTCCATTCTTGCTGGAGAATTTCACAGAGATGCACGTCGCCCGTAATTCGCTCTTTGCGAATAAGTTCGTTGGTGCAGCAAAATAATCATCCGATATATTTTCGGCGTGTACAAATATTGCAAAATCCTAAATGGAAATATATATCGGAGTTAAAATTTTGGCCCTATGTTTAACCTTCAATTCTATTATATAGTAGGACCTAAGATAAAAGAGGTAGAACTGCAAGTACAAAATTTACTGTACCTTAAAACTGATGGTGTTGGAAATTTTTACTTTTGCCAATTTAGCATTAAAGTAGGCTTTAAGTAGAAGCTAAAGTAAATTTTTAGAATTAGAGTCAAGGGAAAACAATATGTCATCAAAGTAGGTTATTGCTGGTCTACGTAGGTGTATAGATGGCTAAGTAGGTGTAAATTATCCTTAAAAGTGTCAAAATAGTACCAAAATTTCGACTCGGGTATCGTTATTTAAACGACTTATAACATAGTTATACCAAACATGCGCACAGATCACTGCTGTGCCACTATTTATCTGTAAAATATAGGGTGTTGTTTCCAAACTTATAGAGGGTAAGTACCGTAACTTGAATTAAAGCTACCGCTCTCTGAAAATATTCAACCAGGTTTCCATGCAATTGTTGTCGCGTAACTCCGAAAGCTGGGACGGCTCTCTGCTCTCTAAAAGTCAATCAGCGAATCCTCACTGTTTCCAGTGATAATCTTGACGTTTAGAGAGTGGCATTTTCTAACATGATCGTAAATATCTGCAAAGCTAAAATTCAATAGCGACACTTGTCCAAAGTGCCAAGGGGCCGCCGGCCACCGACTCAATCCTCGCGAGCGCGACGCGTGCCACGCAAGTGCGTGGGCGCGCGGTAGCGCGCGTCGCGCTCGTTCGCGCATAACCGCAGTTGCATCGGGCCGCGACGAGGACTGGCGAAGCGGGAGGAGAGACGAGCACTCGGACGTCGTGGAACGAGGGGATGGAGACACGAGGAAGCAGCGAGCGCCGGCGCGACGTTCCTCTCGTCGTCGTCGCGGTAAAAGGTCCGCGCCGCCGCCGCCGCCGCCGTCGCCGCGAGACTTCAAAGGGACGATAGAGCGCCGCTATAGAGTTCGCGTTTCTCGGAAGTCCCGTAACGCCGGCGGGATGGAGAACGTCCGCCGGATTTAGAATGAATTATCGAGGTATTAACGTGGTGCGCGCATGCATACGGATAACGCGCGATAAATATGACGGGATATCGTCGCCGTTCATTGCTAGCGACGAGCGACGTCCGGACAGACGTGTTCCTTCGACGACGAAGATGACGACGACAACGACGACGACGACTGGGATTCGCTGTGGCGTCGTCAGACTTTGATTCAGCGGGGAATTAATGAGGAAAGGAAGCGGCCGTCTTTCTTCAGGAATGTTAGAGTTGAACGACGAAGAAAGAAGTTGCTTGCAGCCACCAGTGATGATTAAAGATTGAAACAGGAAACTTCTAGTCCCACCCAACTGGCATATTCCTTTATTTATCTAGCAAATACAACGTTTCGACCCTATTGTTCAGTCCTTATCAGGTAATGCTGCGAATCAACAAACGTGCGGAATTAAATAATTTATTGTTGGTTATTAAGTAAAACAAAGAGAGAAGTAAATTAACGAACCTCAGTGAGTCGTCGTCGTCCATAAGACAGAGTCAAATTATAAAAATACAAATGCATGTGAACACTGTGGATGCTCGGGTCGAGCTAATTCGTACACTGAGAGAAAAAAATAATTGCTACAACTATAAAAATGTGGTCAAATAGCACCTCAACTTTTTGTCAATGGTTATAGAAATTTTAAAACTATAGTGAATTGAAATACAAAAATATTGTCAGATTTATCAAATAATATGATTAATACAACTATATAAATAACGTTGTTGTTGTTCTAACATGATTACCTTAACTATATTTTTATGGTCATTATTATCAAAACATTTAGTTGCTTGAAACATAATGTAACGGTAATACGGATAATCAAAATTTATCTCTCAAAACTATAATGACTTGCCCTTTGTTGCGCCTTACAGTTTTTAATATGGGGTGGGGTATCAATAGGCTTCCTATTAAAAAATTCAATTAGTTAAACTAATTGTTAAATTGTGTTAAATTACATAATCATCAAAAGTATATTCAGGTTATTGAGGTTGATCCATGATCCAGACAACTCGCTTTCACATCATATCGGCTCGCCTTTTG
>NW_011963143.1:0-3172 GCF_000949405.1 Vollenhovia emeryi
AAGGTCATATTTATATTACTATGTTATGCATTACTTGAAACCGTACAACTTTCATGTTTAACATTTTTTCCATCTTACATATTTAAAAAGTTATTTAGAGTTACCTTATAAGGATACATACAGACATACATGTACATACATACACACATACATACATACATACCGACATTTTTTCTGAATGTGATTTTTGAACGTTTTAGAACATTCTAAACATGTTTTCAAAGAAAACTGGAAAAAAAATTTTTTCACGAAAACAAAGCTTCCTCTATGAGGAAGCAAAATTGTTCATATAAAAACATGTATAAATTTATAAAATTATATAGAACTGTGTAGAATTATGCAGATATTCAGTATGCTCAAGCAATGTACGGAAATAAAAAAATTCTAGTAATAGATGAGCTAGCTTTTTCCTAGCTCTTTGCTAGGAATATGAATTCCATGTTTGAGTTATTCAAGTACAGTTGTGGTCAGAAAGCTACTCCAACATTTTATGATAAATTACGAGAATACAGTTTATCATGCGAGAGATTATAACTTTTTCTCACGGATACGTGCGATGACGCATTATTAGAGTAAAGGAATGATGATCTGTACGAATATCTACGCAATAATACAAGTATTCCGAAAACTTATTGTAAAACTTTGGATAACCTTCCCGACCATGATCGTATAGCTAGCATAATGTTACATATTATTGCATTTAAGTACACAGCTGAAAAGAGAACACATCGAACGGACATACTGTTAATAAAGAGTTAGCATATATTGTTTTAAATTTTTTAACAGATATAAATATGCTATATCGTTTGGATCATGCAAATGTTTCATTTCCGACATCAAAGCTTTGCTAGCAAACAACAGCACAATAGACGACATAGATGCATAGGAAGATGCTAACATTTTTGTTAGTAATATATGACGAGACATGATAGTTATAATTACCTATTAAAATTCGGTTGAGCAGCGCCAAGTTTTTGTAATTTAAAACAAGTATAAGCTCCAACGACCGAATATATTTTGTTACTCTATCTTTTTTGCATCTCTACAAAAATATCTTCACTACAAAACTATCTTCTCTACAAAAGTAATAAGCTCCAACGACCGAATATATTTTGTTACTCTTACAAAAATATTTTCACTACAAAACTATCTTCTCTACAAAAGTAATGATATCATCAAATGGCGCCAACTAAACTAAATAGTTCTAAACGTGGTGGAGCGATAATTGGAGTGGGGGCATGCCCGCCGGCTGGGCGCCCGCGGACGCCCGTTGCCCGTTGGAGTGGGGGCATGCCCGCCGGCTGGGCGCCCGCGGACGCCCGTTGCCCGCGGTTTAGACAATTTAATACAAATAAATATTTTATTTTAAAGTACAAAAACTTGGCGCTGCTTAACCGAATTTTAATAGGTAATTACCAAAGTTTTACAATAAGTTTTCGGAATACTTGTATTATTGCGTAGATATTCGTACAGATCATTCCTTTACTCTAATAATGTGTCATCGCACATATCCGTGAGAAAAAGTTATAATCTCTCGCATGATAAACTGTATTCTCGGAATTTATCATAAAATGTCGGAGTAGCTTTCTGATTTTTCGTACATTGCTTGAGCATACTGACTATCTGCATAACAACACAGTTCTATATAATTTTATAAATTTATACATGTTTTTATATGAACAATTTTTATATAATTATCTGATTTTACAATTGTACACAATTATAAATAAGCAATTTTTTACATTACAATTTGTTTCATATAAAACAATGTCTAAATCTATAAAGTTATATACAGGGTGCGGCGCCAAAATCCGGACAAAGCGAACAATTTCTTTGAACAAAAGTTTATGAATGAAAAGTTAAGTATTAGAAAAAATCCTTTTGCATGGCACTTGGGGAATCCCTATAGACCATAATTATTCAATATATCCGCCATTAGCTTGAATGTCGGCCTCTATTCTCAATCTGAAGCGTCCGCACGCACGCTGTAATGCAGTGCTGTCCATGCCAGTGAATGCTGCCTCAATGGTAGTCCTTAATGACGTCACATTGGTGATGCCGGGACTTGTTGGTAACCCTTTCAACTACGCTCCATACATAGTAGTCCGAAGGATTCAACTCTGGGCTATTAGGAGGCCAGAATTCTTTGGACCAAAACATATCGACATTGTCTGAGAGCCAGTTGAGCCAGCCTGCGAGTATCTCTCGTATCTTGAGTGTGTACGATTTGTATCGAAGATCCTCCTCGCCAATTCGACGCATTGTTGGCTCGCTTACACCCACAATCGACACCAATTTTCGCAACGATTGCCCTGGGCCCTCCAAAATCAGCGCTTGAGCCCTTTCGACGACTGCGGGGATCCTTGCGGTGCGTTCTTTCGAGTGACTTTTCCTCGCCGGCATACTTGAACTATTGTTGGACTGTTCTGAAGCCGTATATTTTGTCACAACGTCATAAACGGTTGATCTCGGGTATCCAAAGAACCGAATTATTTCCATTGCTGAGCGCCCAGCGCGAAGCCCTTCGATGATCGCGGCTCTTCGATTATACTCCGCACTTGGTTTCAACATCGCAGCTATTTTGAGATTACGATTGTTTTCTAAAAGTATCAGGCTTTCGCAGACGCCAACAACGATCTCTAACAGAGGCACAATAAGGCGAGAAATTTAAATCGAAATTTGTCCGGATTTTGGCGCCGTACCCTGTATACACAAACATAACAATATATGCCTTAACCCTTGTATAAGCATACAAATATACATACAATACAATTGCACACAATTATAAATAAGCAATTTTTTACATTACAATTTGTTTCATATAAAACAATGTCTAAATCTATAAAGTTATATACAGGGTGTCAGATTCGATATGGACAATCCCAAAGATTATAGTAGATTGGGTTAAACTGAGAAGAAAAGTTATATAAAATTTTACAAAATCGTAATTATTATCGGCCGAATTCAGAAAAACGTCTGAGCCAATAAGGCCGGACTCGGCAGCATGCAAAATGGTGTGTTTGTTGACATCTCTGAAAAATCGATAGCGAGAGGTGGAGTCACGCATCGATCGATGAGAGACGGTGGCGAGCGGGGAGCGGGGAACGGTGAGCGGGCGAACGCGTTCGCTATCGTTTTTTGAGAGATGTCAACAAACACACCATTTTGCATG
>NW_011963144.1:0-3174 GCF_000949405.1 Vollenhovia emeryi
AAGAAAGGAATGAAAGAGGATGGAGGGATTTGGATAGGGGGAATGGCGAGGGGAGGGGGGGTAAAAATATGTAAAGGTCGCACATGGCCAGGACGCGGTAGGTGGGAAACGGATATGGATGGACAGGGTTCGGGAACGCTCCCTACAAAAGCGCCAATGTATTTCGAAAGAAATAAATATCTACTACTACATTTATTTGTAGACTGAATTATAATAATAAAGAGTACGGAGATTAAAAACAAAGAACACAAACTTTTGATGCGTAGGTTAAGAAGTGATAAAGAATATAGAGAAAATCAACACAAAGAAGATACTAAAAATAGAAACATCGAAAGGAAACGTACAGATGAATTTATTTTAACTAATAAAGATGACAAACAGCATATTATTAATAAAAAAATAAAAATATTCAGTGATAATAATGATGACACGAAAAAGGTTAAATTTTCAATTGAGAATGAGAATAAATCTAAATCAGATATACAACAAAATAAAGTTAGAGTCAATACTATGGAACGCGTAAAAAGATTACGAAAGGATCCTTCGTATAGAAAACGAGAAAATACAAAGAATTTACAAAGAATTACTGAATTACGAAAAATTATGTCTCACAAGGAAGGCGAAAGACAAGAGAACAGAAAACGAATGATACAAATACGTAAGGATTATATGTATAAAATAATTGAAAGATCAAGTAATCAAAAAAGAGAACTAAATAAACGAAAAAATACAGCTTTTAAAAAGCAGAAAGAGAGAAAAATCTAGAAAGAATGAAAACAATTAGACACGAAACATTATATAGAGAATCAGAGACAGTGAAAAATTTACAAAGGATGAAAGTCATTCGACAGGATCCGTTATATAAGGAATGCGAGAATTCGAAAAATATGTTAAGGATGAAAGTCATTCGAGAAGAACCTTTATATAAGCAATCAGAGAAGAAAAATAAAATAAGGATGAAATACATTCGAAAAAAAACTTATATATACAATCAGAGATAAAGAAAAACAGAGAAAGGATAAAAATCATTAGAGGAAAATCGTTATACAGAGATTCGGAGAGGGTTAAAAATTTAGAAAGGATGAAATTAATTCGTGAAAACTCATTATTCAAAGAATCGGAGCACCGTAAAAATTTAGAAAGGATGAAAGTGATTCGTGATAATTCGTTATACAGAGAACCTGAGAGTGATAAAAATCTACAAAGGATGAAAGTCATTCGTGAAAAATCTTTATACAGAGATTCGGAAAAGGATAGAAATATTGAAAGGATGAAACTTATAAGAAAGGATTTAAATTATGAAATTAGTGAAAAAAATAAAAATAGAGAAAGAATACGTGGTTTACGGAAAGATCCCAACTATAACGTTGTTCAAAGAGTTTCTGATCGTTATCATAAGAGTTTATTAAGAATTGATGATTTATTTAGATATCGAGAAAGTTATTCCAATTACATTCATAATATGATAAATACCGATAAAAGAGATTATCAATATTATCATAACGTACTTATTATGAAGTTTTTAAAAAAAAGAAAAATGGGACCCGATATAGTATGTATATGTTGTGAAAATTTGTTTTTTTTTTAAATCGGTAGAACGTTTTAATATTACAAAAATACAAAAATGGGAAGACTCTAAGATTGTAAATAATGAATTTATTAAGAAAATTGTTAATAACTCATCAGAATACGTCTGCAAGACATGTCATAAATATATTCTTGCAGGTCACGTTCCAAAAACAGCTTCAAATATAGATTTGAAATTTCCAAATGTTCCAAAAATTGTAACTAGCTTGACAGCACTAGAGGAAAGAATGGTATCCTCGTATATTCCATTCATGCAAATTAAAGCATTACAACCATTTGCAATAAACCCTCAACTATCATTAAAAGGAAGTATAGTTAATATCCCAGTTGCAATTAATGAGATGATAAATGTTTTACCACGAACATTTGATGAAATGTCAACAATTCAAATTAAGTTGAAAAGGAACACCGAGCACAAGTCTGATTATATGTATGAAACAATTAAACCAGCAAAAATATGTGAGGCTTTAGAGTATTTACAACACACGCATTTGTATCGGAAAAACAATGTAAATGTCGACCTGGATTTTTTTTAAAAATATAACAGAAACTTTAATGAGGAATTAGAATTTATTGTAGATAAAAATGATAAATACGATATCTCCAATAACATTAAAGAATCCTGTAAATCAGATAATCCAGACAATCAGTCGGATTCAGAGGAGTCCGATTATTATGAACCAAATGATGAGGTTATGATTGTTGATAGGAACAAAGAACTTTCCTCAAATATTCTGGTAATAGCTCCCGGACAAAACAAATACCCAATCCCTTGGCACCTAACCGAAAATATTGATGAATTGTGTTTTCCAAGAATTTTTGGAGGATATATTCTAGATAAGAGAAATAAGTTAACCTATTCTGAACGAATCAAATTTGAGGCAAGACACAGAGATAGAAGATCTTGTCAACCTACAAGAATTTTATTCATGGCCAAACAAAAATTAGAAAAGTCAGTAATGACCAATATAAATATTTGCCTAAGGAGAGTGAAGAAAAACAATAATCTGACTGTAAAAAATATTAAAGATCCAAAATTTTTAAATGATACTATACGATATAATGATGGATACAAATTTTTAAAACAAATACGTTCGTCACCATCCTATTGCGAAAGCAAAAAGAAACATTTACTTGGTATGATTAGACAATGTGGTATTCCGACATTGTTCATTACGCTTTCCGCGTATGAGCATAAAAACTGTGATTTGTTAAAAATTTTATACAAAATACGAGAAAATAAAAACATCTGCACGTACAAGGCAATAAATTTAAACATGGCAGAGAAAACGAAATTGATACGAGAAGATCCTGTTACGTGTGTAAGATATATAGAAGAAAGATTCACATCAATTATGTCTATACTACAAAATGAATATGGCCCATTTGGACAAAACTATGTAGTTGACTATTTTCAGAGGCGCGAATTTCAGGCAAGAGGTAGTGTTCATACACATAATCTTTTATATTGCAAAAATGCACCGATTTACGACGACGAAAATGAGGACGCAAATAAAGAACTGATTGTATGGATAGATAGGCACATTTCATGTGCATACGATGATAAAAATCCATTGATAAGCTTCC
>NW_011963145.1:0-3175 GCF_000949405.1 Vollenhovia emeryi
CTGGGGATGGACTACCCCCTTCGCGGTGCGATTCCGTAGATGGTCTTCGGGTTTCTTAGGTGCGGTCGAGCCGGATGCCGGTAACAGCCGGCGGGGGCGAGTCACACCTCACCTCCTTCTCAGTCCGGGCGCGCCGGCCGGGCAGACAGGATCCGGGGCACCGGTAGACAGCGGTAACGCCCACTGTGGGTGAGTAACACCTCACCTCGCTGTATCTACCGGGCTCGGTTCAAGGATTGCGTCGTCTGCGGTCTTTGGAGCGAAACCGAGAACACTCGGCAGAGGCGAGTTGCTCCTCACCTCGATTCGACTCGTGATCGAGAGCAGGCTTAGCGGATTAGGATTCTTGAGCGGGCTTCGTGCTGGGAGAGACTAGGCTAGCGGCGGAATTTGCCTTTTTAGCCTCTGTTCGCGGCGAATGAACAGTCGATTGTACCGACCGGGTTACCCGTGGAGCGGAGTTGCCGCGGCGCTGCGGAAGTGGTCTGCGGCGTCGACCGCGCGTGCGCATGGTGCGTGTATGTGTGAGCGGAAGCGAGTGCGGCGTGCGAGTCGCTTCTTCTACCGTTTCCGGCTAGTAACAGTAGTAGTCGAGTGGCTGGCGACGGAGTCCGTTGGGAGAGACCGCGGATCCTGCCATTGCGAGAATCCTGCCGTTACGAGAGACGAGCGAGCCTGCCGATACGAGAGAACGAGCGAGCCTGCCGTTGCGAGGATTCTGGCCTGTGAGAGAGCGCGGATCCTGCCGTTGTGAGAGAACGTGGATCCGGCCGTTCGCGAGAGACCGAGCGATCCTGCCATTGCGAGGATTCGGTCGTTGCGAGAGAGCCTGCCGTTACGGGAGGGCGCGGATCCTGCCGTTACGAGAGAGCGCGGATCCTGCCGTTGTGCTAAAGAGTGTAGACACTTGCGAGCGAGCGAGGGTATCGGAAGGAGACCAAGGGTCTGGACGAGAAAAGGTAAAGTGGGGCGCCGGTGGGGGTAGGAGTGGCAACGGCCATTTTAGGGCCTTCCGCCATTGTGCCTCGCGTGCGCGCCGTTTCGCTGTCGTGGCGGCTGGGGAGTGCGGGGCGGCCGTGATGCGCCGTCTCGTCACTCTGCTAATCTTGCCCGCTGTGCGGCAATTGTGTCTTGGTATGGGAGTGCGGGGTGGCCGAGTCCGCCGCCCCGTCACTTTGCGGGCCGTGTTCCCGGGTGGGACGCGAGCCTCATCTTTACGGCGAGGGGGGTGCGGTGAGGGGCCCGCCGCATCACCCTCCCACCGCGTCGACCGCGGACAAATGCGCGGTCCGACGTGCCTTCCGGCAAGTCAGTGGGACGACTTCCTTTCCGACAAGTCAGTGGGGCGACTTGTGTACCGTCGCGACAGCGGGACGACGGGTGTTCCCTCGGGAAAGGGGCGGTGTCGGCCTGTAACGGCGCACCGCCATTTCGCGCCATCATGGCCATTTCGGTCTCACGTAGAGACAGTTTACCGCGCGTAGAGACAGTTCGCCGCGCGCAGAGACGGTTTACCTCATGTAGAAGCTGTTTTCGTAACATGACATCTGTGTATGTGATTGCATATGATTGGCTATTGTCTGAGCCCGTTAATGCAACGGGCCAGGTGTATTGTGGAACAATAAATCGAGTGCTTGCTCGGGCTTCTCCCTTGACTCGCAAGGGTTTTTATGCCTCAGCAAGTGAGTTGGTATCGCGGAAATTGGTGTATGATTTGACTATGTATTCCTTTCTAAGACTGCATCCCGCTTCCTTGCACGAACCCGCGGCTTTGGGATTATGAGACTTATGCGCGTACCGAACGCCCGAGGCGTCCGATGATTCAAATTCAGTTAGGCTTTCACCGAGCTTGGTGGAGAGAGAGACAGCCTCGGGTCCCGTCTTTTATACCCGTCTACCCCCAATTGTTATTACATATTAACAATATTCGGCTGTTAGGGGTAGACGGGTCGGGGTAGCGTGTTCGTGCGCTTGCGCGGCCGGGAGACAGCGCGACACGCGTGTCTCGCCGGCTCGGGCGCGCTCGGGCGTTTACGCGGGCGATCGGTTCGCCGTGCGAGCGCGTTGTGTGAGAACTTAGGCGGTGGGCGTCGTGCGCCCACCCTTCGCCCGGTGTTCGGCGGCATCCAGTTTTCGCCGGGAACGATGCATTTCGGGGTGCATCGTTAAATATAATTGTTCCATAAATCGCCTGTAAACTGCAATAACAACTACATCTGAGAAAGTCGATATATCTACTCAGACTCAAAAGTGAATGGTTCAGGAAAATTAATTTATATGAGTTGTTTTTGTTTTGATTTTATTAATCATTAATTGTTAAAACTAGCTATCCATCTCTCACGACGTTGAAGCTGCAAATACGTTACGGAAGTTGCCCTCAACGTCGCGAGAGATGGATAGCTAGTTATAACAAATAGTGATTAATATAATCAGAACAAAAACAACTCATATAAATTAATTTTCCTGAACCATTTATCTTTGAGTCTGAGTAGACATATTGACTTTCTCAGATGTAGTTGTTATTGCAGTTTACAGGCGATTTATGGAACAATTATATTATCCATAAATTTAACACAACGCTTATATTAAAATTTTTATTTTCACAACCCCTCGGTCTAGACCGTCTGGAAATGGCGTGACAAGCAATTCTTATGTCTTAAGTCATTCAGTATCATAGATAGGAAATCAATGAAATTTTGAATCCGGCTAACTTCTATTTAATAAATATTTAATTAAAATTATCTGGATCACTCACAAACCTTTTTAATTGCACTACAAACGTCTTCGTACGAAATACCAACGATTCCATATAAAAACTTTATCTAATTTATCTATTGGCGCTAAGTATACGGTGGAAAAATAATTAATTAATTACAAACAAACGAATGACTCACAAACCTTTCTAATGGCACTACAAACGTCTACATACGAAATACAAACGATTGCATATAGGAGTTATTTAAAAATACGTTCAGTCGGCGTCAAGTATGAGGCTGGATTCACATGGAGCGTAAGGGTGCTTTCACATGGAGCGTAAATTGCGTAGCGTAACCTGCGTATCACCAATCACAGGATCATGCTGATAGAACCGTTTCAATAATTCCGTTGAACTAGTCCTGTGATTGGCGATACGCAGGTTACGCTACGCAACTTACGCTCCATGTGAAAGCACCCT
>NW_011963146.1:0-3175 GCF_000949405.1 Vollenhovia emeryi
TGAAATCCGGACGCCAAATCCAAGACCGAAAAGTATTTGGCGGACCCCAGTTGGTCTAAAATATCAATAATATTGGGGAGAGGATAGGCATCACCTATGGTTTTCTCATTTAAATTTCTATAATCTATCACCATCCTCCACTTTTTATTGCCTTGAGAGTCGGCCTTTTTTGGTACTATCCATACCGGAGAGCTATATGGAGATATCGAATAGCTAATTAAATCATTACTCAAGAGATACGTTACTTGTTTATCAATTTCTTCGCGATGCACGGGGGGGGTATCGATATTGTTTAGTAAAAACGGGAAGTTCATCCGTGGTGTGGATGGCATGTTCTACAAAAGTAGTAGCTTCTAATCTTTCATCTGGAATGTGAAATCTGTCAGCAGACTCGGCGACTAAAACTCGAATATTATTTGCTTCTTCTGTATTCAAATGTCTTAACTGCAATAAGCTTAAAACTTTCTCTGTACGATCGTTAGGTTCGTTAACATAATACAACTGATTATCAATTCCGGCAAGGGGACAATCTGAGCCTTCCAAGCGTCCTCGGACCTTGGCAATGCTCTCAGGGGGGTTGCGGTCGTGATCAACGTCGTCCTCAACGGCGTCACCACTGATGCTTAACTGACTTCCCGAGCATCCTCGGATCTCGGCGATGCCATCACAGAGGAGGGTAAATACTAGACCTTGCTCAACTTTATCGTTAACGATAATCGATATCGTTAACGGGGGTATCTTCAATAACTAGACCATGCTCCACCTCATTCCCTCGGGTTTCGGTATTGCATGGGGACTCAATAAATTCATTGCAGCTCGTGGGGCATTCTCTGTCCTCCACTAGATTTTCTTCTGTCGCGATGTCAAATCCTTTGAGTTCCACTGACGGTATCAATACTTCCATTTTCTCCTCTGAAGTATTAAAAATGGGTAGACAAGCTTTGCCATTCCTGTTTGTGACGATGGCTTCTCCTAAGTAAACTTTCTCAGGTATATTACAGCGTGGGAGGTATCCTTCTCGTACCTCGGTGTTCAAAATGTTAACGTGGAAAGGTGTGACGGATCGTTCCGTCAAATGAACTCGTTCAATCTTCATGAAAGGTACAGTAATGTTGTCGTACATCAAACATTTCTTCCTGTAATTAATGATAGCTTCGTGATTTTTAAAGAAAGGCGTTCCTATTATTCCGTCGTGCGGGAACGCAATGGAGTCTGATACTACATGAAACAGGACCTTTTGTCCTAGAAAGTCAATCTCAGTATCACCTTTGGTGAACACGGCACCAGGCGCGATGCCTTTTAGTTCAGCAACGTTATCGTGGTTAATCGTTGCAGGTTCTTTAATAAAGCGTTCTTTTATTAGATTAAACTTTGAGCCAGAGTCGACCATAAAAATACACTGGGTTTTCAGGTCGCTAGACTTTATCATTATAGATGGTAATTCGTTGTCTGCCTCAGAAGTCTCTACACTGCCGAGGTTGTAGCTGGAAGCGGGATTGGTCTCGCGGCTTCCTGCGTCTCTTGACGTCTCTCTGATCGTTCGTTCCGCGGGACGTCGTTCGTCGGAACGCGCATGGAGTTTTCCGGCTGTTGTGTATCAGTTCCGTAACGCGGGGTATATCCTTCACCAGTGAGCATTGCATATTTGCGACATTGATTCTTGAAATGTCCTGGGGCCTTACAATAGTAGCACACCCTAGTGGCTGGGAAGTTTGGTCCTGGTTGACCGGGGAAGTTTGGTCCTTGTTGACCAGGAATTAGTGGTTTGATGAAGGGTCGAGGCCCTTCCGGAGATGTTGCGGGGCGAGGGGGACGTAGGATCGTGTACTGAGGCTGAGGATCAGCACAGCCTGGTGGATTTACCACGAGAGGACGCCTGCGCGCTTTCTCGGCTTCTATTGTTTTCGACAGCTGGATTGCTGTTTCTATTGATTCTTCCAAGGTGTCGCAGTTTTCTATCTTAACTCGGATGAGTAATTCGGACGGTAACCCGTTAATGAAGCTATTCATAACTGTATCTTCTACTTCTTTCTTTTCCTTTGAGGCAATATACCCGAGATTATCTGTAGCCCCATCTATGATGGCGGTACGTAGTTCTTGCACACGCGCAACGTAGTCGAAAATACTTTCGTTATTTTTCATGAAGACATTGGCCAATTCACCGCGGTATTGGTCGACAGATTTATTGGGCCCAAAAATTATCTTTAACCTCCTTGTCAAATCGAGGACACTCAGTGGTAGTGTTCCCTCGATTGCGGAGTATGCATGGCCTTGTAGTTTATTAATAATAAGCTGGACGAGGTGATATTCCTGATATTGCGGGATGAGCTCAAATGCTCTTTCGCAGATTTTAGAGAACTAATGTACGGGCATGTTGTGTCCGTCGAATTTCGGGATTGTCTCTATGGCGTCTCGTAGACGGATAGGGGACGCGTGTTCCAAGGAATCCTCGGAATCTCGAGAAACACGGGGGGGGGGGGTTACGCGGGGGACCTACGGTCTGAGGGGGTTGCTGAATGGCGGCCACACGCAGGCCTAAATTAGTAACTTGTTCTTGAACCGTGTTCAAGACACCTAGCTGTGCCATAATTTGCTGTAGTGTTTCGTCAACTTGGGCGTTGCCTTGGCTTTCTATTTCTTGCTGTCTTATTTCTTGCTGTCTTAGAGTATTTGTCCGTTCTTGCAATCTACGCTCTCTGTCTTCAATATTCTTTAGCATTACTTCTATCTCTTCCGCGGTATAAGTTTTGCCTTGTCGTGTATTAGGCATTTTGATTTAAATGACTTGTCAAAATTTCTAAAATATTATGTATTTATAATTATTTACCGATCACTCTAAACACGCAATAATTCCTTATGGCGATATCCCACCAAGTTACTTACAGTCATTCGTTGACTACCCTCAACACACAATAATCTCCCTTTTGGCAAATCCCACCGCTGCCACCAAAAAAGTTTTATGTTACGTAATAGGCTCTCTATTTATTATTTCAGGCAACCTGCATGCACCGGCTATACCTGGGGAAGTCGCCGAGAGCTTTGGAGGATTATTGAATGCAGTCAAGTGGTCAATCGAATAAAAATAAAACTAATATCAAATTAAAATCTTATTAACTCAACTCAAAACTTATTTATTATTAACTCAAATTATATTAAAGGTATGAAAAGCTTTGTT
>NW_011963147.1:0-3175 GCF_000949405.1 Vollenhovia emeryi
CTTGAGACTAAATCAAGTAAAAAAAGTCCTGTACTACTTTTCCCTCCGACAAACAGTTATCGAGAGATTATAAGCTAAACACCCGGGAAAAAATGGAAAAGATCTGAACAGACCTGATCAGATCAAATCAGATCCAATTCGCTCAGATCTGATTTGATCAAAATATTGGCCCTATCTGATCAGATTTAATCAGACATGAGTAGATCCAATCTGATCCTAGCGGACGAGGTCAGATAGGATAGGAATAATCTATATCTGATCAAATCCACTCAGACATAAGTAGATCTAATCTGATCCTGGCGGACGAGGTCAGATATGACAAGAATAATCTGTATTTGCTCGGATCAAATCAGACATGAGTAGTCTGGAGGTCGATTATGAATTTTTTCACACGTGAAGAGTGAAAAAGTTCTCCATTGCCTACTTTTTCTAGCGAAGGACATAGAAGAAGAAGGCAATGGAGAAATTTGTCACTTTTCACGTGTGTAAAAAAATTCATAATCGACCCCCTGATCTGATCCTAACGGATATATGGCCACCCTTAAGAAAAATACACTACAATTATAGGTTTTTTCCCAGTGTATAAATTTAACATTATATGATAAATGACGATATAACTATTTAGTAATATTTTTAATTTCTTGAAATTAAATTTTACATGAAATCATAATAATTAATGCGGTATCTTGTTGTCTTTCCTTAAAAATATTAATTAATTTTTATAACTATAATTTTAGTATTTAGTGAAAAATACTAAAATAATGTTAAAGTGAATATAAAATAATATTTTTAAAGAAAACCGTTAAAATTCCGCATTAATTATCATGTATTCTTATATGATGTTACTTTTCAAGAAATTAAAAATACAAATAGTAACATTATTTACCGAATAATAATTATTTAAGAAAAACCATATTTATAATGTAATTTTTGTAAGGGGTAGACACAATGCAAATAATCCAGGTTAGATCATATATACAGCTATAATAAAATAATAAAAAAAATATATAAGTAACAATTTAATATTATTTATTACTTATACTATGATGTATATGTTTACATGGTGTATAATACATATAATACTCGGTATTACACAAAATCACAGATAAAATGTATAAAAGTAGTATTGTTGAATTTTTCACGGAACGATTGATGGGAAGAAAGTTAACGTAATTCTTAAAATTATAAATAACAAAAACTAGATTTAGAAAATAATACGGACTTTGTCGCACCGAGCAACGCCAGAGAGCACTTTAAGTCAATATTAAAAATCGCGAATAACGAAAATAAATATAATACAGTAAATCTGACCTTTGCTTCGTAAAACCAAACAGAAAAATAAAAGGTAAATGTACTTAAGTCTTCAACACCGACTGTAATAAGTATTGTGGCGATCCTGGGAAGTTATCTGGGTGTTAACTAGAGCGTTGAATGTTCCTTAAGCTCTATATCCGCGCTATCCTTTAACTAAGTTGGAGCTGTGAATAGTCGAATAATATTAATTCAATTGGTTATAAACATCGCATCAGCGTTCGCAACGTCTCAGCATGACTGAAGCATGAAGTCATGTGTTGACGTCGCAGCCACTGCCGTAACGATCTTCAACTCTGAAAACTAGAGCGAGTACGTCACGACTTTAAAACATGACGAGACCAAAGTAAGGCAATTGAGGACGAACATCACGGTTGTAAGCCGCGATGATCTTAGGGTGTGCAGTTTCCTGCGTGCGTCGCGGATGCAATCCGCGACGAGTCTCAATGAATGCAGTTGCCTGTGTGCGTCACGGTCGCAAACCGCGACGAGTCTCAAATCGTGCAATTGCTTGCTTGCGTGCGTTGCGAATGCGAGCTGGGACGTATCTCAAAATATGCAGTTGCCTGCGTGCATCGCAACCGTTATCCGCAACGTTTCTCATAATTGAAAGGAAAGAGACAAAGAAAGTACCTTTTGGAAATCCAGACGTTTCCTCAGTATGAACAGCGTCAATCAAAGTCAAAGGAATGCAATCCCGGATATGATTACGGAATGCGTACGTCCCTCGTCAAAATGACTTGCGTGTGTAGAGGGACTTAAGATGGCGACGGATTAATCCGTGGTCAAGCAAGTCTTCGGCTCAGTGAGATGAACAGAAGCTCAAGCTAACTAACCTCGAAGGTCCTTCTTCTGGTACTTGCCCGGTTAATGAGCAGACTCGCAGTATCTCTCAGCGCCCAATTAGAATTCCCCAACGCACCTCCCGAAGAAAGTCAGCGGGAATAGAAATTTCACAAGTCTGTGTGTACGTCCTGTCGGTCCACGAGAGAGCCCAAGAAGAAGAAGCAGGTTAACGAACTGTTTCTTCCGGCGCCTCGCAACCAGACTCTCCCACCACTGCGCATGATCGCCACGAGCGGCCATTTCGTGCAACGAACTGGTCACTCGTAGCGCCCTCGTTCGTTGGTTAGCGGGACGGCGCGAACGGTGTAATTTCACGGGATCGGATCAAATTATTCCCTTTTTATACAATTTCATTGGTTGAAATTGTTGAGTTCACATGAAACTTTTCACGTGAAAAATTCCATGATCGATATCCAGATGATGTTTTTACTTCGATTTTCAGCCGCCAGATGTGCGATGATAGAGGAGACAATTGTGTATTGAGTACACCAAAAAGGAATTCTTTTCGAACCCATTATGAACAGGAAAAGGACTTCCTTCAGAATACTTTAATTTGATCCCATAAGAGGTCGAAAGGTATACTTCTATGGAGTCCTTTTTGAACTACCGGAAAGAACTACATTTGAGTTCATTTGGAATAGATTAAAGTAATTCATAAAGAATTTAAAAAAGTGAATTCTTTTTGAGTTCATATGGATCACCTGTGCTATCTGGGCTCATTCGTGCGTTAGCGGGATGGCGCGAACGGTGTAAGTTCACGGGATCGGAATACATTATTCTTTTTAATACAATGTTCGAAAATAAAAAATTTGTTCCTTCGAAATCCTTCGAAGCTTCGATCCTTCGAAGATTCTTTCGTTCCTTCGAAGTCTTTCGAAGCTTCCCGCACACAACAAAAACCTCCAATGGATGCTCAATAGACATCCACCATGGAGATGCAAAACATCCATTAGACGTCCACGTAAAATCTTACGGATCTCTAATAGACATCCACAGTTCCGCATTTGCTACTTCCATT
>NW_011963148.1:0-3177 GCF_000949405.1 Vollenhovia emeryi
TCACGATCAACACCATCTCCAGCACCTCTACAAAGTGGATCACGATCAACACCATCTCCAGCACTTGCACAACGAGAATGTACGTTAAACATGAAGAAAACCAAAGACTTGAACAAGATGGAAGAATCCTTTTTTAATTTGACTCAGGTTATGCAGCAACGTTTCATAGATCCACGTAATTCAAAATCTACAAGCACTACTGATCATTCATTTGCTTCATTAATAGTTGCAGAGTTAGAAGCCTTACCAGAAGCTGAAAAAAGAAGTAGGAAACAAAGAATCTTACAAATTTTATATGAATCTTAAATGCTTTATTATAAGGAACAAATATATTATAAAGCATGATTATACAGGGTGAGGCAAAAGTAATGTCATAATGTGAATTGGCTGCCATTTTGTTAGAAATGAAAAAAATTGGGCTCTGTTTGAGTGAAGATTCTCCAGCGTGCTGCGAGAATTCCAAAAGTATTCTCAATAGTCCTTCTAGCCCGCGAGAGTCGATAGTTAAAAATTGCTTTGTCCTCGGATAAATTTCGACCAGAATATGATCTCATTAGGTTTTTTGTCAACTGGAATTCTTCATCACCTACGAAAAAACATGGTGTCTCTGAATTGTTTTCAGGCACTCTTGTGTTTTCTGGCAAGTCGAGTTCTCCTTCAAACAGAGCTTGTCCAAATTCGGATTGGGAAAAAACACCAGCGTCGCTTCCATAAGCTCCAACGTCTACAAGTGTAAACTTGTATTCATAGTCGCAGGCTGCCATCAGCACCGTGCTGAAAGTTTTTTTGTAGTTGTAATATAAGCTTCCTGAATTGGGCGGTGCGTTAATTTGCACATGATTGCCATCTATGGCTCCCACACAATTTGGGAAGTTCCAGTTTCTCCAAAAGCCATTGAAAATTTTTATCCACTCTTTTCTGATTGGTTTTCGCAGATACATATAAAGGTTCCAGTACATTTATTAATGCATCGCAAGTTTCTTTTACCACCTTATAAATCGTTGATTCACCTACGCGGTAGGCTAATGCAATTGACAATGGGAAATCTCCAGTTGCAAGATACCTGTACAGTAGCAATATTGAAAAGATTGATTATTAGATAAGCATAAAAATTATCTGTTTAATGTGTCCAATTATTTATAAATAAAATATTGTACGTACCTGAGAGTAATAGCTAGTCTCTGCTCCGGTTGTAAAGCTCTCCAATTTCTTTTCGTCAAATGTGCTCTCATTTTTTCGAGTAAATTGTTAAAAAGCGGTAATGTCATTCGGGACGACATGTAACGAAAAAACATAACTGGATCTAATTTCATTTCTTGCAACAAGTTCATATAATCTCCTTGCTCGTTACGTTGAAGGTTGATGGGACGGACCCACCACCTTCTCTTAGCCTACTTTTTTTCTTTCTCTCAGCGACACAATAATATGAGACCAGCACCCAGAATTAAAAGTCCCAGCAACATTTCCTCTCCATCATCCATAATTCAGGAAAAGTATTCTACAAAAATATTTTTTTCCTTGATTATCCTGCATAACCTAAAAAACGATATCAAATACTTTTTTCAGATTTTTTGTAATAATAAATAAATATTATTTGTTGATAGTTTACAGCGCTTCCAATAGAAAAACATATAGCGGACAATGCGAGCGCGCCTTTACTCGTCAGATACGCGAGGAAGTGTGGATGGATGAGAGTGACGCGTGTTAGTAGAGAATAGTTCAGAACTTTCTGAAAGCGCCTTCTGCTCATGCGCAGCTTTCGAGTCGTTGGGAATAGGCGTGTGTGCGTGTCTTCACTTGTGTCGCGACCGCCGTGTAATACACAGCTTTACATTGTAACCGCACGTGTCGTGTTCTTTCTTGCTCGTGAAAGTAAAGTAGCTCTAGTTATTATAACTCGTCTACAAATCATTTACCTGGCCTCAGCAGAAACACGCTTCCTACTTTGTCTCACAATACAAGAGACGAAAGATTAGGCTCAACATTATTTTACTCAGATTCTCTCATTCAAAGCGGCTTTCGCATTAAAAACATGAATATAAAAATGATTTCATAGTAAAGATATATAAATACAAATAGTTTACATTGTAAATTTTGAAATGTCAAAACATGTAAATATATTGTTATCAACGTTTTACTTACTTTTCACAATAGAACGTAAATACAATACAAAAACGAAGATACAGCAAGCAGCACTTGACACTTTGTGATCTTTCTTCAATGCCGATGATGACTGTGGACTGTGGTCGAAGCTTATAGTTTACGGCAGTCGTGTGTGATGGCGCTTACGTACTACGGCTTACGGTTTGCGTATTATGTGTTAAGTAGATTCGTGTGTGAAGGCCTTAATGGACGCTCTTTAACCAATTAGGGGTTAGTCACACATGCTGGAAAGCATCATGGCTGCTATCAGCTGTTGTTATAACTCCAGCAGACCAGCGCGACAATGCGATGCGCGACGTGCAATTATCCAATCAGTGTACAAGTTTTATGGGAAAACGTACAGTTTTCCTATAAAAACAATAACGACGTCTAAAGGTCCACTTTGTACGGGAAAATTACGAAAAACCATGTACGCGACCAAAAATGGCCTGATCACGAACATTAAATTTATATAGATGATATTTACACATTTACAGGTGCTTTCGTGAGACGTTTCGATGCGGTGGTTGTTACTCGAAACTCCATTCAATCCTTGCGATAAACATGACGCAGTTTGAGAACGTCAGCCACATCGCGACAGCAGTGGTGGGGGGGATAGAGTGGAGATGGCTCTTTGTGCCACATGTGTGTGCGCACGCACGCATACAAACAACACGCCGCATATACGTGCGCACTCGACGCTCGGCCCGAGTATATGCGGCGTGTTGCCCCTGTTCCGAATAGCATGAGCAATCACGAGACACGGTAGTGTCTCGCGCCAAGTGTAAGCGTAGCTAGTACACGCGTGCGAGACCGACCGTGTAAGTTTACGCGAGTACACGAGTTGATGGGCCCTCAGATTTTCGGATCTCAACAACGGCTGATCCGACGAAATTGAGACTGCGCTTAATCGATAGCTTGGGTACGATTTGCATAATAAAAGTGTTTTTACTTTTCTCCTACGTGCTCCAGGAGTGGAGGTATTGCAATGCAAAAGTCAGATTTGTTAAATTTTGGATTAAGAAACGTCTTTGT
>NW_011963149.1:0-3177 GCF_000949405.1 Vollenhovia emeryi
TGATGATATCATTACTTTTGTGGAGAAGATAGTTTTGTAGAGAAGATACTTTTGTAGAGAAGATTTTTGTAGAGACAATATTTTTGAAAAGGTATTTTTGGATTGTCTAAACCGCGGGCAACGGGCGTTCGCGGGCGCCCAGCCGGCGGGCATGTCCCCACTTCAATCATCGCCCTACGATAGACTCTACACTACCAATACTAATGCCGAGTTCAGCCGAAATGTTTCGAACATTCATCCTACGGTCCTCCAAAATGAGTTGTTCTACGCGGCGAATGTTGTCTGGTGTGATGCTGGTTCACGGTCGACGATCATGCGGCTCATTCTCGACGGTTTCGCGGCCATCTTTGAACGCTTTGGCCCATTTAAACACAGCAGACCTACTCAGGCACTCACTACCGAACTGATTTCGCAAACGCCGAAGAATTTCCGGGTTTTTAACGCCTTCCCACACCAAAAAACGAATGACAATACGTTGCGCAACGGCGGTCGGCACTTGACGTTCACTCATGGTCGTATCACGCGCGTGAAACGTGCGTTCGCGACGAAAACTATGCCACACTGTTCGTAAGGGACCCAGCTATCACATTTAAATATTAAATATCACATACTCAAGCCGCGACCTTCAAAACATACAGGCGCGCCATCTACAGCGTTTGTCTCGATCATATTTGAACCGCCCTCGTATATGAAATAGGGGTAGAAAAGACTGGAAAGAATAATAGAATTAGAAATAGCCCGATATCTTGAATATTTAAAAAGTTATTCAGGAATTTCAACGTAAATATACATATACATATATGTATGTATAAACTAAACCGTTGCACCGATTATCGTCAAATGCAATACCAGCCATCTTTTAATCACACTCAATAAATGTGCCAAAGTAGAAGGCGATATCTTAAAAATTGCGGAGGTGAGAGCGCGAACAATTATTGCGACATACACACATACACACATACATTTTTAAAAATAGTTTTTTTTAGTTTTTAAAACATTTTAAACCCATTGGCATTAAAAATTGGAAAAAAATTTTTCGCATGAAGACAAAGCTTCCTCTATGAGGAAGCAATAGTGTTTTTTCTTTCGATTATATATTTATACATTTTTCAACATTTTATTTTATAATCTCTAAAGCAATTTTGAGGTTACCTCTATGTTTTATTATTTATTGTTTTATTTTTTTATTATTTTTATGAAAAAGGAGTATTGCTCAGGAGGGTCTCATATCTTAATATGTATCAAGACGAAATTATTTTATCTGTTTTTCTGTCGTACGTATATCCTGATGTTCATACATATTTTGTTCTTTTAATATTCAGTCGATTGATTTGACGAAGTATTGTAGACCAAAGTAGTACCAAATTCAATGATGATACATATATGATTATACTTTTTTTTTCTTCTCCTCCTCTTCCTCCTCCTTCTTCTCTAATTCTGTTGCCCCGAAAGGAGCTGTAACAATTCGTCTATCGTATATGATCTGCAGTATCATTTTGGTGACATCTACTTTTTGTCCATATTTTTGCGTTCAAAGTCGTTAACAATACAGTCTAATTTTTACTTGTATTGTTTCGATTTCGATTATTTTATTGATGTAAGATGTATAGATCATATTGGTCACGGCACTGGAATCCGTCGAAGAAATTGCTATTTTGAGACTGGTTTTCAAGTTTTATTTTAGAGATTTTTCTCTTATTGTTAAACAAGTCGCCTTTCTAGGCTGTCTCATCTACTCGTCCATAGGAGCGAAGTACATTCTAGCAAATCCGTTATAGAGGACTTCACCGTCGATTCATCGCCAATGAGTGCTTCACCCGTATCCCTGGGTAAGGGGATTGTGTTATTCCCCACAGCACTGGGACCCCGGTAGAACTTAGTCACTTTTATGAAGTGACGAGCCCCACGTCAGACGTGTCTACCGAGAATTACCTGGATGGACTTAGAAAATGTGACTCTATAATCCCCGCAGACCGAGTTAATGGCTCTGTATGAGTCCAGAACCAAAGCTAGAAGAATATAGATGAGGAGTAACAATTTTTATGAAACTTGTTATTCTTCGCCTTTGTATAATATCATGATATTAACACATCAAACATGACTGGCTCTTTGTCTCCTTCAGCGTGGATCCGTTTTTTAAGCTGCTGCTAGGCAATATTTGCATATCGAATGATATTTATTGTTGGTAGTGCGAAGACTACTGAATTGAAGAGTCCCTCTTTTTGAAGAGTTTAATGCAGTCTCTTGTACAAGATGTAGAATCATTTTTTGGTTCACAATATGTATGTACATGCAGAAATATATAGACATGGAATAAAATCCGATAAACCAATTTTTATATAACTCATATAATATATATTTTTTTGACGTAACAGTAATACCGGCAATACTCATTGACTAAATGAAAAATGGTTCGTCGATCAATGTCAAAACGATATCGAATCGACATCGATCGACGAATCACTTCTCACTGGATGTATTATGAAAATGTAGAGTTAACTTGTTTGTGAGTACGATTACAGGAACTCAGTAAAATTATTAGTTAAAATATATAAAATTTCTTTTTAAATTTTATATTTATTTATAATTGCAAATTAGCACACATATTTCATTTTAATATACTAAAAAATATTATTTTCTTACTTTTTAGCAAGAAAAATGAGCGTTAAAAATGATCATTGATAAACAGCAAAACAATTAGTCTTCATGGCTTCCGGATGGTTGCCGCGTCCGTTTGCAGTGTGGTGCCGACGTTTCGCAGACGTTGCAGTCTGCATCATCAGGGCTGGGAGACTCTGATACTGAGCTCCCTCGCGTTGCGCTCGTCCTTTTATACTCCTTCTTGGGGGGAAGGGGGGGTAGTCAGAGGGCAGGGTAGTCAGAGGGAGGGGGGTCAGCCAATGGCGGCTGAGTTTTTAAAAAACCGGGAGGGCGGTGTGCCATATCGGGCTCACCTGATAGCCTTTGTCGCGATTCAGATTGTCAGGGTGTTTCAAGATTTCTATGCCTTCGCGGTGTTTACGTGCGAAATAGCTTTGGGACGGGGCCAGCATGGTGGCTTTGTCGAACTGGATGGCGTGTCCGGTCTCGATCTTGTGTTCGGCTAGAGCTGATTGTGAGAAGTGGCCGTATTTGGCACATCGCTGGTGTTCTTTGATTCGTGTACAAGGTCCCATG
>NW_011963150.1:0-3180 GCF_000949405.1 Vollenhovia emeryi
CGAAAACGCGGAAAAGACGCGCGGACATGCGGAAAAGACGCGCGGGGATGCGGAAATGCGGAAAATACGCGCAGAAACGCGGAAACGCGGAAAAGACGTGCGGAGACGCGGAAACGCGGAAGAGACGCGCGGAGCTGCGGAAACGCGGAAAAGACGCGCGGGGATGCGGAAATGCGGAAAAGACGCGCGGGGACGCGGAAACGCAGAAAAGACGCGCGGGGACGCGGAAACGCGGAAAAGACGCGCGGGGATGCGGAAATGCGGAAAAGACGCGCGGGGACGCGGAAACGCGGAAAAGACGCGCGGGGACGCAGAAACGCGGAAAAGACGCGCGGGGATGCGAAAATGCGGAAAAGACGCGCGGGGATGCGGAAATGCGGAAAAAACGCGCGGGGATGCGGAAATGCGAAAAAAACGCGCGGGGATGCGGAAATGCGGAAAAAACGCGCGGGGATGCGGAAAAGACGCGGAAAATACGCGCAAAGACGCGGAAACGCGGAATGTCACGATACACCGAAGATGAACTATAAGCCGTGGGCAGATGCGCTCGAGAAGAATAATGTGCAACTATACGACACAGCAGAAGGTAAAGAACCTATTACGTTATTAATAGGAGCTGATGTTGCAGGAAAATTATTCACGGGAAAAGTAGTCCAGCTGGATGACGGTGCTACAGCCATACAGACGAAACTCGGGTGGACCCTCCTGGGAAAAAATCTGGTCGACACACGAGAAGATGCTGCTCTTATGGTCGTATCCATGCTATCGCAGGAGGCAAGTGTATCAAATTTGTGGAAGCTGGATATCTTGGGGATCGCAGATCCTTTAGAGATTAAAACCAAGGAGGCACATCTAGCAGATGTAAAGACATTATTTCAAGATACGACTGGAATCAATGAAGAAGGACGTTACGAGGTTCTATTGCCCTGGAAGGAAAAGCATCCGTCACTCCCAGTTAACAGAGATGTAGCGGAAAAGAGGTTAATATCTGTTACAAAAAAGCTGCGACAGGAAGATTGGTACGAAGATTATGACGGAGTTTTCAACGATTGGCTTTCCGAAGGCATTATAGAAGAAGTGCCACTTGAAGAAATTGACAATAAAGGATTCTATCTCCCCCATAGACACGTTGTTAAAGAAGGAAGTACAACGGTAATACGTCCAGTATTTGATGCTTCAGTCAAGATGAAAGATTCACCCTCGTTGAACCAATGTCTGAAAACAGGCCCCAACCTCATTGAACTCATTCCGGCCATGTTGCATCGATTCAGGGAAAAGAAGATAGGAGTATCAGCGGACATAGCAAAAGCCTTCTTACAGATAAGTATCGCACCATCGGACAGAGATTTTCTACGATTCTTGTGGTGGGATACCTCGGAGAAAATTAAAATTTACAGGCATTGTAGAGTGGTCTTCGGGGTATCGAGCAGCCCTTTTTTATTAGGAGCTACTATTGGGCTACATCTTCGACGAAACCTAGAATTGGCCACCTCATACAGAAAATCAGTTTGTGAGAAATTAGCCAAATCATTCTATGTAGACGACTGTGTCACCAGCGTTGATTCTTACGCCGACTTCCAGACTTTCAAAGATGAAGCCACTTCTTTGATGAGCGAAGCTAAATTCAATTTAAGAAAATGGCGATATACCGGCATGGAAGAGTCAGATAGTCAGACTACGGTACTCGGTATTTTATGGGATACGAAGACAGACACTCTGGCTTTATCAGGAGCTTATTTAGACGTACCGGAGAAGATAACTAAAAGAGTCGTACTCTCATCGGTGCAGAGAGTATTTGATCCCCTAGGTTTCATATGCCCTGTGCAGCTGATACCGAAACTGATGTTACGTCAATTCTGGAGTCAACATCTCGACTGGGACACTGAGATTGATGCAGAGAACAGAAGTAAATTTCTAGAATGGATGCAGCAGTTAAATTTACTTCGAGTCATGAAGATCCCTCGCTGGATTTTTGGTGAGCAGCGGGATGAGGATTCTATATCCTTCCATATTTTTGTAGATGCAAGCAAGGATGCCTACGCCGCCGCTCTGTTTATCAGAGTGCGATCCAGAGCTGAAGTCAAGGTGCATCTAGTTGAAGCAAAGTCAAGGGTAGCACCGCAAGGAAAGAAAACGATACTCCGTCTCGAGTTACTGGCTGCTTCAATCGGAGCAAGGATGATGCACTCCTTCGACAAAGCAATGAATTATAAACATATTAAGAGATATTTCTGGAGCGATTCAACGACCGTCTTGTCCTGGATACGTCAAGAGAAGCAATGGGCGGTATTCGTATGGAATCGAGTCCAGGAAATAAGGAAGCTTACTAATCCAAAGTCCTGGAGATATGTGCCTGGAGCCCTAAATCCGGCAGACTTGCCCTCCAGAGGCTGTAATGCGAGGAAGCTTTTGGAGTCTAGATGGTGGGAGGGCCCAGCATGGCTAAAGTCACCACCCGAAGAATGGCCAGCAGAAGAAGAAGAAGCCGATGAAGCTCTAATTAATGAAGAACTTCGTAAAACTCCAACACAGTCAAAAATTAAAGAAGAGACATTTTCTGTGGTTGGGGGGAATATAGTTATGAGTAACATTACGAAGGACTCTACAGCACAAGGTGTTCCATGGTATTTACAAAGATTTTCATCGTATTCCAAAGTTTTACGTCTGATGGCATGGATGTCAAGGTTCATCACAAATTGCAAGAAGACACACACGATCAAGGATGAAGAGATAACTGCGAAAGAAGTGATTTCGGCTGAATTGCTTTTGTGTCGATTGGCACAGAAAGAATCGTTCAAAGGAGCCAAAGATCCGCGATTACTAGAACTGGACGTCTTCGAGGATAAAGGACTTTTACGCTCACGAACAGTGATTTCTAATCGGCAAGACAATTTCAATTTTAAGTATCCAATAATTCTTGATCCAAAGCACTTACTGACAGAGAAGATTATTCGTTACACGCATGTGAAACTGAATCATGCGGACATAAGCACCACTATGAACAACCTACGAGAAAAGTTTTGGATTCTTCAAAGCCGCAAAGCAGTACGTTCGGTAATTCGCAAGTGCGTCACATGTCGCAGATACAGCGCAAAGAGAATGGAATCCCAGTCTGCGATTTTGCCAGAGAATAGAGTTAGAGACGCCGCTGCATTCGAGGTAACGGGTGTAGATTATGCT
>NW_011963151.1:0-3178 GCF_000949405.1 Vollenhovia emeryi
TTTCGGTTGACTCTGCTTGTTTTGATCCTGTGGTATGTTGCTCTGCTGGCTGCTCGCCTCTGTGTTGACTCGGATACATTCCTGCGCCTCGACCTCTGTTGGATTGAGCGCCTCTGCCTCGACAGTTGCCTCTCTGGCCGTAGTTGGGGCGACCCCGTTGAGTACCTCTGCCTCGGCTTCCCTGGTGGCCTCGTTGATTCCAACAGTCCTTTTGTCGGTGACCGGCTTTTCCACATAGAAAGCATTTGCCTTCAAATTTTGCTGTAAAAGTACTTACATTGCTTCTTTTTTCAGCATCGCTTTTTGCCATGTCTTTCTCCTTAATTTTTGATTTAACGTAGTCAACCGTCCTTTGTTCTTCCGGAATGATATCGATGAAATCTCCTATGTAACTGTAGCTGGGTGGCAGTGCTCGTATCAAGTACCTCATCTTCTCGGTTTCTTCTATTTTTCCACCAGCTGCCTTGAACTCGTTTACCGCTTTCTCGAACTCCACGAAGAAGTCGTCTACTTGATCAAAATTCTTCAATTTTATTTCTTCAAGTCTTCCTCTGCATATTATTTGTAGTGACGTGGATTTCGTTAAGTATATCTTGTCGAAATTTTGTATCATGTCGTGTGCTGACGTGCACTCTCCAATAAATTCCAGCTGTTTGTCTGATACAGCGCTCATTAACATCGTTCTCGCCTTTAAGTCCCTTTTCTTCCAGTCATTTACATCCTTTTCACCAGCACTCATGTATCTCGTCGCTTGTTCTTTGCATTCCTTGTATTCCAATAACGTCATTATTCGCAGCTTCCAGCTTGTATAATTTGCTCCGTCGAATACAGGAATCATAATGTCTTCGATTTTCGCTTGTCTCGCCATTTCCATCTTTCTCCAAAATCGCCACGCGCTTTATACTTGCGTTCCGCCACGTGCTCTGACTGGAAGTTCTAATAATCTTGACTCTGATACTGGTCCATTATTCAGCCAACCACGCTCTGCTACCATGTAGGATGTATATAGGTTGAGTATGAATAAATGCTGCCTTTTTCCACAACAATATATTCGAATACTTAACACAGGGGTACAAACTTGATTCTTGCTTCCGCACTCCAAGGCGGTCGACAGACGAGAGAGAGGTAGTCAGCAGTGCGCAAGGCGCTAGCTTCACGCAGTGCGTACTCCCTTACAATGAGTTGCGCTATCAATCGCAGAGATAGCGCTACGCGTATTATTAGGCTCGTCTAGATTATTATATTTACTACAACGTACTACAACAAAAACTATTAACAATATGACAATAGATGACGACAAGTTGATGGTTTCATTGGATGTCACAGCGCCATTCACTAATATACCGAAAGAACTAGTCACCAATGGAATCAGAAAACGATGGCATGACATATCCCGTCACACAGCATTCAGCTTGCCACAGTTCTTATATGCAATTGACTTGGTTTTAAGTTCCACATACTTTTGTTTCAATGGACGGTTTTATGAACAAATTTTTGGCAGCCCGATGGGATCTCCTCTCTCACCGATTCTTGCGGACATTGTAATGGACGACCTAGAGACTAACTGTTTGCAGCTATTGAGATTTGAAGTTCCTGTCTTTTTTAGATACGTGGATGACATATTTGCCATAGTTCCGAAGAATAGAGTTAGTGATATGTTAAATGTATTCAACAACTATCATCCACGGCTAAAGTTTACGCATGAAACCGAAATTAATAACTCTATTGCTTTTCTGAATACGTTGGTCATCAGAGACAACGGTAAATTAGTGACCAATTGGTATCGGAAACCAACATTTTCCGGGAGATACGTAAACTTTGTAAGATTCCGTGCCGGGATGGAATTTACAATCCAATTTTATTATCGGAAAGGGGAAGGAGAGATGACCGAACGAATGGCCCTAGGAACTGAGCAGCTAATATTAATTGAACATCACTTTTATTCTACATTCGAGTCGCTTTAATTGCTTTACAACGGAAGTTGAGTATTCGGCGCAACGGGCCCCTCGGTCGTGTATAAAATAAATAGGTGCGAATATCAATAGCAATTTTGTGAAGACCCGGCGAGGGTCCGTCGTGAAGTTAGTGGATTACAAACAATGCGCGACCTCGCATTCCGATCCGCTCAAGGGCGGAGATTACTGTGGACGACAAATCAATGCGGGCAGCGGCGAGCGAACGAGGATTTGTGAAATATTGAGACCGCAACCGTCTATTTTGTATTCCTCATAGAATTAGATATACGTTACATCTTTGAATGCGAGTATTCGACGATTAGATTGGCTACTCATCTGAGTGAGGTAGATCCCACGTTGGCTCTTTCTCCTGCTTCAGGGCCCAGCGCCTCGATAACGATGGTGAAAGATCCGATATAAGTTCTCTACTTCACGGTCTTCCTTTGGTACTGAACCAGCTAACTCAGACAGCCTTTTACTCAATGTCCTTCCTTTACTGGATCTCCGCTGGATCAACGATATAACGTGCGTGTGCCTCTGGCGAGGGCCCCGAAACGAAAGAGGCCGAGCATTCGCTCGATCGTTCGATCCCGGCCATTCGATCACCAAGCCTGCGCGTTCGTCACTTTCCCTTCCTACTCGCTTATCGAGAGGAGGGATGACGTAGCGCTATCTTATAACTTCTTCTCAAATCACCCCTACAAATATAAAATCAACACCATCATAAACTTGGTAGATCAAGCGATTCTGCTCTCGGACAAACAATTTCACAGTTCCAATATAAAAATAGTAGAATCAATTTTAACAAACAATTGCTTTCCCAAAAAGCTAATTGTAAGACAAATAAAAAAGAGACTAAAAACACTCAATAGCTGCGATAAGAGTTCTGACTTGAGCGTCGAGAGACGAGATTTTCGAAAATGTATAGCAATCCCTTACGTCGAAGGCCTCAGTGAAGATATCCGCCACACCTTAAATAGACATGGTTTCGACGCACTATACACGGTCCCGAAAAAACTTGACAGATTTATTAAAAGAGGAAAGGATAAAATCGACAATAACAAAAAAACTGAACTTGTATATAAGCTTAATTGTGACGATTGTAATGCGGTATATATTGGACAAACAAAGAGACACTTAGAAACGCGAGTTAAAGAACATAGGAACGACATTAAAAAACAGGAAAGCGATCACTCTGTAGTGAGCAAACATCGCATTACATA
>NW_011963152.1:0-3187 GCF_000949405.1 Vollenhovia emeryi
TCCGAACTTGTATTTTCAATGGTAAAAGGTTATACTGACTCACCCTGTATATCGAGCTGAGATTGTCTGTATCCTGTTGTAAATTAATGGTGTTATTAATAAATTTCTTTATGTAGAACATCTCTGCTATTTCACGTTTTTTAATATTTATATGTTAAGGTAATTTCAAGAAAAAAAATATAATGAAACTATATAGAGAATAATAAAATTAGGATACCTTATTCATATAACGCACATGAACTGAGAACAACTGTGCAAAATTTGGTACTCTGGGTACAACCTGAATAACATATTAATATAGAATTATTACAACAATCGTAATTGTCTACAAAAATATTATGTATTCCAAACAAATAATATATTTTAGCAAAAAATGATAATGATTAATACTTACAGAAAATGTACCATCTATAAAAATTTCAGAACTGTTCTCTAATATTTTTAGAAGCTTATTGCTAGTAAATATGTAGGAATATTTATTATCTTCAGAAATAACACAGCCTTTATAAATAGATTGTACAGCTTTATAGTCTTGAAGTAAAGAGTCAAGGTCATTTGCAGGTAATGGAGGACGCATTTTAAGTTTTTCTTTTGACAATATATTTCTCATAGAATCATACGATAGGTAAGTTGCTGCTTTTGGAGTTTTTCGACAAACACTGTCAAATATCTCTTTGTTTGGTATAGTGGTCTCTTTACACATTCGAATCATTTCAGTTTTTAGATTTAAAATATCAAATACATAAGGCTCGCTGGAATGATTATGACTGCTTTCTAAGATAAATGTTTCATTTTCTTTAATCAGCACACCTCTACATGATGTAGTACGTCGTTTTGCACAGCGATATAAGTACATTATATCTTTTATCCATATTAGATATGTATCCTTCATATACATATAAATAACTGTCCTTTCTTTTCCCAGGTATTATTTCCATTTCTGTACTACAAACACAAAAAAGATGTTTTTCACTTTATTTGCTGCTGTATTTATTCTTTTGTAAAAGATGCAAGTAATAATTACTATTATAAATGGCAACTCTTAACAGAAAAAGCAAACTATATAGCAGGAAAGATTGGGAAAACTATAATTCCATTCAACAGAAGTTTATATAATTATAAATAATTTTTGAGAAGGAACTTCTATTAGCGTGGGCTCTAATCCATACACGGATCGACACTATCGATATCGTTAACAACGTTCGCGTAGCTTTTTTATATTTCACAGGAATGCTGCGTAAGAGCCGTGGCACACAAATGGCCTTAAGCAATAAGACGTAAGCAATAAACGAATTGACCAATCATAGTCGAGAATTATGGCAGCCATATTATACAGGGTGGTCTAAAAGTCCCGGAACGGTTGAATATCCCGAGAAATTGTGGGTGGATCGGAAAACGGAAAAATACGTATTTCCTATTTTTGAAAGAGCTATTGAATGATACCAAAATTGACCCCCCCCCCACCCCCACCCCTGTGGGTGGGGCGGGGGACAACTTTAAAATCTTAAATGGGCACCTCTACTTTTTATTGCAGATTCGAATTCTACGTCCAAAAACACGTAAATTTTGTCTAAACCTTTTTTTCGATTCCTGATAGATGGCGCTGCATTTGGCGAAAATTGATTAAATCGTTTTCTTCAAGGGAAATCCCCATGTTTTATTGCATAATGATGCTACGTTGAAGAAAAGTAACTTTTGTTTGAAACATGTTTGTCGAATTATCGTAGATGTCTACGATAATTTTTTATCCATTCTTAGCTTTACCCAGGATTAACGACGTGGACGTGACGGAAATTATAATCCCTTTGGGGTGCTTGTTTATTGTGAGTCCCCTCGCCTCTCACCATCGGGGTGCTTGTTTTAGGTGAGTCCCCTCGCCTCTGTGATTCGCCAACCTTAATTCTTTCCTTGCTCAAATTGGTATCCACCCTTCTCTTGGCAAAGTACCAACCGATAATAAACTCCATTGGAAACATTCTGTAACATCTCTAAACTAATATCATTTGACGCTTCAACAATTCTGTGTTTCAGTTCCTCGATATCGTTGGGTTTGTGAATGAATTTACTCAAGCACCCCAAAGTATCCCGAAATGAATAAGTGTTTCTGGTTCAAGAGGTGGAATGTAAATGAATTTACTCAAGCATCCCAAAGTAATAAGATGATAATCACGGGATGATACCGTGGGATCACCTGATCCTGTGGAATCATGGATTGATTCCGTAGGATTATCTGATCCCATCAATTCAACTGGAAAATCTAATCACATGCTAGTTTTTCGATCTGATGCGCGATTCTCGAAAATATCGAAAAATGTCATTTTTGCGTTTTCAGCGCCATCTATCAAGATTACAAAAAAATGTTTCAGACAAAACTTACGTACTTTTTAACGTGGAATGCGAATCTCTTATAAAAAGTGGGGGTTCCCATTTAAGATTTTAAAGTTGTCCCCCGCCCCACCCACAGGGGTGGGGGTGGGGGGTCAATTTTGGTATCATTCGATAGCTCTTTCAAAAATAGGAAATACGTATTTTTCCGTTTTCCGATCCACCCACAATTTCTCGGGATATTCAACCGTTCCGGGACTTTTAGACCACCCTGTATATTCTCGATTATGATTGGTCAATTCGTTTACTGCTTACGTCTTATTGCTTAAGACCGTTTGTGTGCCACTGCCCTAAACGTTGTTAACGACACCGTCATGGTTGTCGGTAGCCGTGTACAGAATCGTTTTTTATACATGTTTTTTTTTATACATGTGGAAATCCTTTATGGATACCCGGGCCCCCCTCTGGGAAGGGAGTTTACAAAATGGCCCGGGTTATGTGGGACTGCCCCCCTAATGACGATCGTGTGCGGCCGCTAACATTGCGACCGCTGGGCTTACCGCACTAAAACCACACGGGGATCTGCGCGGTGCTGTAACTTGGGGGACGCCCAGGAATTGGCAGAGCCATTACTTCTGGACGCCCCCCGCACCGGCCCGCCGTTTAACAGGCGGGCCTTCGCGCGCCCTCCCCCGATGACGTGGGGGAGGGGGGACTCCCCCCGCGGGGGGAGTCCACTACTCTTCTGGGCGGCAGAGGCGGTCACAACCTCTACCGCCCGCCTCCGTGGAGGCAGGGCCTGACGGGAGTCCCAGCCCGCCAGGCCCAGGCCGCCTCCCGCGTTGACGTTGGGGGAGGGCCG
>NW_011963153.1:0-3178 GCF_000949405.1 Vollenhovia emeryi
GACAACATGCAGCGTTTCATCGTAGCGTGAGTCCGCACTCATTTATGCCTAAGCGCGAACATGACCTGCGAGTCATGTCACCAATTGCGTAACAAATAGCACATTAGCCGCGAATGTCCCAGGACGGACAACCTCGCGTAACGTTGACCCCCGGTAACTCGCCGTTGCCGTTAAATACACGAACACCGAACGCCGAAAAGACTTCCGCGATTCAATACGCCGCGGACGCCTTAAGACACATACGTGATATTTCGCGCCGCGTGCTTAACCTTACCCGATCGAGTAGCGATAGCAAGACAAGCTCTCCAGCCAACGTTATAATCGACCGAGAATTTCCGTTCGACCCCAGCGACTTCAGTTTACTCGCGCATAATACTTCTGACCCCGCGAATAGCGTAGGTACTAATAGACCCCGACACTCTCGACGTACGAACACGATTTTCGACACCCCGACGTCAAGACACCGACTTGATTTTAATCACGTCCGATGCACCTTGTCGAACGCCATGGCACACCCAATCGCCGGTACAGCCAGAGATACCTTGCCAAACGCCATGACGCAACCAATCGCCAGTACGTCCAGCGCTATCGTGGCGGATCCGCCTAACACCGATATCGACGCCGAAATTCAACGCCTGCATCAATCGCTAGAAAACGCACACGCGAGCCCGCTCAATAGCAGAAGGGTCACCTTCAACGAGTCCCCTAGGGAACGGGCAATGTTACACGAATTATTACAAGAAATACGCGAACTACGCATTAAAGTGAACGGACTAGAACGGGAAGAGCCCCCGCAGTCGGGAAAGCAACGAAGAGACTCACAAAGTTTCCACGAACACGCGCTAGATTTGACATACGGTAGATCAACGAGTGATATCCGAAATCAACGCGGATCGACAGTCAGTTTCCTGTCGTTAAAGGAAGCGCGAGGCATGATACCTGAGATCGACGGTAATTCGGCAAACCGCGTTCGAGAATTCTTAAACGCGAGCTCGTACGCGATGAAAAACATACACCCGGCCACGGTCTTATACACAGGTCGGGACACTCCTATACCGGCTACATGCTTTCAAGTGTGCTCAAAGTGACGCCAATATGGCGGTCAGCTCAGGCCTAAACTGCCTAAAGGCGCAATTTCACGTGACTTTTCGACGTAGTGGGGGGAAAAGTTGACAGCTGTCAACTTTTTCCCCCACTACGTGGAAAAGTCACGTGAAATTGCACCTTTAGGTCTGAGCTGACCGCCATATTGGCGTCATTTCGAGCACGCTTTATTCCACGAGTGTCCCGACCTGTGTATAAGACCGTGCACCCGGCCGACGAATACACATTACTAGAGGCCATATTATGCACCAAGTTCAAGGGAAAGGCAATGATAGACTTTCACACAAGAACAATAGAAAATTACGAACAGTTGAAACGCGAATTAGAACGCGAATATTTATGCAAACGTAGTACGGCTCATTTACAATTGGAGTTTAACTCACTCCGGCAAAAACATTCAGAGAACGCGCAAGCTTTCGGTAGACGCGTAGAAGTCTTGGCCATGGAGTTACATATATGAAGCCATGGAAGACGGGAAAGTCCACACAGTAGATCAACAGCGAGCCATTTTAGAGAGCATAAAAGAACAAGCACTCTGTAATTTCCAAATAGGGTTGCCCGAAGAGATAAGAGTGTTAGTACGATCACAGCATTACAGCACATTGCAAGAAGCGATTGCCGGCGCTAGCGCCGAGGAAAAGGTTAAAGGCCCGAACGTCCGGCAGAACTCGTACCGACGTCCTAGCGAGACTAGTACCGCAAAATACCCCGCCGATCCTGGAATCATATGCCAAAAGTGCGGAAAAAGAGGACACTACGGGCGAGACTGTCGTAGCAGCCGATACGCCAACCGATTCGCCTTACCGGAACCGGAGGGACGACCAAAGATCAATACTGTAGAAAAATACTGCAACTACTGCAAAAAGGCAGGGCATGCCCGCGGCGAGTGCTGGTCGCTGCACGGACGGCCCGAGAAAAGAAACCCGACCCGGCGCGATAGCGATAAAGGAAATAAACACGTACGCGAACCGGGCCCAGAGAAAAGAATACACACAAGCACGAAAGCGATAAAAAATACAGAGTCGCACAGTAGCGACGAAGAAGAAGAAGAGACGACGAAATCCAAGCGAAAGGCCGCCACTTATAAGATCGCTCACCTCGAACCTCACCGAAAGGCAGACGCTGGACTAGATCTAATTGCACTACCCACACGAGAAGCTCAGAAGGGAAAAATAGAGTTCCTACTCGACACAGGCGCAACCGTCTCCTTAGTAAAATTAAAGGTACTGAAGGATGACGCCGAGATTTACGAGGAACGAACGAAACTACTCGGCATAACCGGACACTCGATTACTACTATCGGGAAGACATACTTGAGAATCCAGTTGTCTGACAGAGACACGAAACTCCCCGCATACGTGGTGGAAGATGATGTGCCGATAGACTACGATGGAATCCTAGGAGTAAATTTCATTCGGAAAAACGGAGCCGTATGCGACTATAACACGAGACAACTACACATCGGTAAAACGTCATTCAAACTCTACCCGTACAAACGCATACTACTCAAGCCACGCAGCGAGACTATAGTTCACGTTACCACAAATCGAAACACAATAGGCATAACGCAGAGAGAAGAGACTTTTCCCGGCATCGTCATCGGTCATTGCTTAGTGGAACCAGAAAACTTTAGCTGCCCGGTAAGCATCGTTAACACTAACGAAAAGGAAGTAGAGATCCAATTACCACTCGTCACCATAGATGAAATAGTGAATACCACAGCCGACGCAGAGAGCGCGAAATGTGTGTAAGGCATGGGGTCCTACTGGGAGTTGTCAGGGATTGTTCGACGCGGTTCTGCGTAGGTAATAACTTGAGGACTCGAGAGTAAAATGTATATCTTTAATATACAATATCAGAACACACACACATAAGAAAAGTGTAGCGTCTCGCCGGTAGCTCGCACGACGACTGACTGACACTCCTCCGCGCCACACGTCGGCCGTCGGTGGAAACAAAATAAAATCTCGTATAACCGCTACATTCGGCCATTCCTGACCATCTGCCGTCCCTGGCAGAATATGTCTAATTTAACCGTACATGACTAACTAAAGTATAATAATTTTCTTAACAT
>NW_011963154.1:0-3178 GCF_000949405.1 Vollenhovia emeryi
TCGCCTGGCAATATCGATCGCCGGGCGGTCACATCTCGCCACGCGCTCGAATTGGACAGTGAGCAGGGCAAAGACGACAATTTTTGATAATTAATTACTCGTTAACTATTGCGAAATTGCAAATAGTTCAGGACTTTTCTGTTCATCTCGATCCGTTCTACCTTCTCACGAGCTCTGGCACAAATGTTGTGACTCACCCTGTATATCATATTACATATTTTTAAATATACTTTTAATACATTTGAAAATTATAATTAACATTTATATTAAACTATTAAGAATACTCTTAAAAGTCGCCAGCAGTAATTAACAACATCAATGATTTTTATTGACCGTATCTGGCAATTAAAATTCGCAAGTTACGCTCCATGTGAATCCAGCCTGATTGATGACCCTCCACTAGTAAGGCTGGATTCAGACTTAACGCGATGAGCGATGAGCGACGAGCGATATCCAATGGGAGTACAGTCTTTATAGGAAAACTATATGCTTTCCTATATAACCTGTACGCCCATTGGATAATCGCTCGTCGCTCATCGCTCATCGCGTTCAGTCTGAATCCAGCCTAAGGAGTTACCTATTAAAAAAGCAAAAAGCACCGCCACGCAAAATCATTTTAAACATGATAACTTTTAGCTAAACATGATAACTTGTAATTCTGTATACGTTAAATTTAAACTTGTGCATGACGTGTATGATATTTAAAAGGCATGCTGTTATCCATCACGCACTTTCTCCAAGATATGCCGCAAGATCTGATGGATCAATTTAAGCATGCAGTTAAATATGAATATATGAAAAAAAATTATAAAAGAACGTATAATAATGAGGAACTTACAATACATTTACATAAAGTGTTAGTCATTTATGCAAATTTCTTTATTTTTTCGTACACAAATACTTACTGGAAGTACTTAATGGAAGTACACCGGGTACGTCGACGGCGGGTACGTCGGCTGCGCACACGTCGGCTGCGAGTACGTCGGCTGCGAGTACGTCGGCTGCGAGTACGGTGTCGGGTACACCGCTGTTGCGTACACCGGTGTCAGGTAACCGGTGTCGCGTACGTCGGCGGCGGCGGCGGCGGCATCGGGTACGCCGGTGGTGGCGGCGGCAGCGGGTACGCCGGTGCAGGCGACGGGTACGCCGGTGCAGGCGACGGCGGCGGGTACGCCGGTGGCGGCGGCGGCATCGGGTACACCGGTGGCGGCGGCGGCGGCCGCTGCCTCATCTTTTTTTTCTGTTCCTTCAAAACTTCTCGGCGAATGATCTCCTTCAGCCACTGAAACATATAATGTAATACACAAATTATAAAAGTCAATTCACGTTTATTAAAAGTATATTCACGAATATACAAATAACGAATCGCACATTACGTATTGCGCATACCCAATGAGAAAAAATTCGATCGACGTCGAAATGATGTCGAATCGACGTCAATTCGACAGTGTCGATGTCGATTCGATGTCGTTTCGACGTCGATCGACGAATCATTTCTCACTGAGTAGTCTGGCGCTAGCTCACACGCCACATAAAGCATGCACACGCACATGTATGTACATCCCGCACGAAATCATACATGCACTCCTTGTCTTATTTTTCACTTGCTCTTTGGTTTTGGTACCGCCTAGGCCCCCATGTGGACGCCGCCGCCGCACAGTGGTCAAAACGGCCGAAAGCGTGGCCAAAATCCATTTTTTAATTATTTTTAAAAAATCATTATTACATTATTTTTTGTTAGTTCTAAGTCCTTTACTTCTTTAACGTTTTAGTCTAAAAGAATCCTATTTACAAGAGCTATAAATACACAAAGTTCATGAATATCGCAGATCTCGTATATGATATTGGAAGCCATAATCAGTGCCACAATTGTGATTTTATTCACAAGGTTTTCACTGTACTAGGTTATTAAATTTTTTCATCGATGTTTAGTTGTATTATTTGTACTTCTAATAACGCCGTTATTTATTCAATTGTCATTACAGTTAATAGAAATAAACATTTCCTAATCAAAATAAGATAGGACTGTTGTGTAACATGTAACACAAATGAAATATTACGATTCAAGTTCCCGCCATGAGAGGGCACGATGAATCGAACAGAATTTAAAACTTAATTATATATCAAAAGAAATAAGAAAAAGTTTATCTGCGCCAAACTGCGCCGGACTACTTTAATTACTGTATGAAGTTGGTAGTTCGCCGAAATTGAGAACCAATATTCTGAATATGACACCCACGCATCAGCAAATTATGAATTAATGTGAAAAATTTTCAGACAAAAGTTGTTCAAATTATTTAATAGAAAAATGATAAAATAAAAAATTGAGTATTCTATTGAAAAAATTAAAGGTGTATTTCACTTTCAAATTTTTACAATTAATTTTACCATTATTTACCTCCCTTCGAACCATGCAACTTTTGCCAGAAATTTTTTTCTCTAAAATTGAAAAGGAAAATTTTGAAGGGTGGTTGTTTAAAATGGGACATCCTATACAAGGTGACCCATTTTAATGTACAATACCACCCCCAAAAACTTTCTTATTTTTATTGTAGAAACAAATGTTTCAGATAAAAGTTGTTTGGTTCGAAGGGGGACATAAGATGATGCCAATTGATTTGACCTTGGAAAGTCGTTTGAAGGTCATGTGAAAGTCACCTTCAACAGTATCCTCGAAAAAAATGTACCTAGCCCATGCACTCCGTCAAACTTTGCAATTTTCAATATAACAAACATGCCCTCACATGTAAGGTGTTACAGTGGTAGGGATGCATCACACCTAAAAAATAACTATAGTATCTTAAAGTAGAGATTTCAAGCTTTAATTAAAAAAAAGAACATAATTTTACGATGATTTTTCGCGGAGTTACCGTTAGTCAAAGTTGACCAATTTTTGCATAAAATTTTTCTATGCCATTTCGTTGCTGCATGACGTGTGCTATACGCCGAAAAAACATTAATATCTATGTCGCTTTTATACATGACCTTTTTTATCCATCGACTAATTGTCTGTGCGCCTACAGCTTTATGTGGTTTTTTGAATGATATAAATAATTTGTTTATCAATCCGCGTATATCTTTGGTTTTTTCTAGATATATTAATAAAGTTGTAGCTGCGCAGATAGTTTTATCTCGCGTATAAAAGGGGACCCTCAACACCGGTTGATTTTTATTTAGG
>NW_011963155.1:0-3179 GCF_000949405.1 Vollenhovia emeryi
ATAATAAAACACCGATGAAAAGAATAGCAACTGTTTAGAAATTTAGAAACTTTGTATCTATTCAGGCGAATTAAGGCCTGTGTCCATGACGCTAGTACTTGGTCCAAGTTCTAGTTTTGAGGAATGCGTAGCCAATCAACTTGCAGCTTTTATGGAACAGCTACATTGATTGGCTACATATTTCGCGGAATTAGAACTTGGACCAAGTACAAGCGTGATAGACACACGCCTTAATTCGCCTGAACAGATACAGTGTTTCTAAATTTCTAAACAGTTGCTATTCTTTTCATCGGTGTTTTATTATTAACTCGATTATTTTTCCAATAAAATCTTTAGTTTGATTTTTAAGAAATATAACATTTTTTAATCAAAAACTAATGCTAAAGCAACTAGTTTGTATAAATATCCGCTGTTTTATTTGGCGCAATTTGTTGATATCATTACTTTTGTAGAGAAGATAGTTTTGTAGAGAAGATATTTTTGTAGAGACGATATTTTTGTACAGAAGATTTTTGTGGAGACACTATTTTTGTAAAGAAGATACTTTTGCAGTGTGACGTGACGCCTAGTAAAGGCTCCGTCACAAGGGCCGAGGCCCGGCCGAGTGGGGAACTTGGGGTCGCACCCTCGGGGTAGGAGGGAATGCGATCCCTGTAGGATCTTAGATATTCGCGAAATGTATATTAATGACGCCGAATGGCGCTGAGTTTGAGCTAGGTTGGCCGAGCGGTTGGTCCGATAGCGGCTCAGGAAGAGAGAGACGGAGTCGCGAGATGGCTGGGGAGCGGAGGCGATGGCAGAGGGTCGAAGCGGACGCTCCATCCGAGGTCACGAGAGGAGATACCCCGGTGGCGCCGGACCCGCCTCCCCCAAGACGAAGGCAGAGGAAAAGGTGCCAGGAAGGCGCCTCTAAGCTGCCGCCAACCAGGAGGGCCGTCCTCGCAACGGCCGAGCGAGAGACGAGGCCCGCGCCCAGGAGCGGCAAGCGCCGGTTGGATGCCCCGCGGCCTGGCCAGCCGGGGGCGATTCATTCCGGGAAACGGCCCGTACAGCGGGGCCCGCCAGGACCGTCAAAAAGGGGCGAGTGCGGGGCGGCGACCGCTGGGGGTAGTCCCGAGAGGGGAGAGTGAGGATCCAGATAAGGGCTCACGACCTCCCTGGGAGTCACTGTGGTGCGAGGCGGAGAACTGAGAGGAGCGATCCCAGGGACCGGCCCCGAGCGACTAGCCCCGGAGCCGAGCGACGAGCCCCGGAGCCGAGGAACGACGACCTGTGGCCTTCGAGACCGGGCGCAGGCAAGCCTACGACCACCGCTCAGGCCAGCATTTAGAATTTCCCGGGAAGGCAGACACCCGCTCGCGTTTCAATCAAGGGGGGTACCGGATTAGCCAGAGCCGAATACCAAAAGGCTCATCAGTAAAGAAAACGGGTGGCTGCCTCTCCCGGTGTTGTAGCGGATCCATCGCGAGGATCCTATCCGCAATCCCGTCCCACCACAGACAAGCGGGTCTCTCGTTAAACGTGTACCGTAGGTTCGCGTTCGGTCTTTTCATTTAGGCGATGTTACGCCTCAAATTTTCGTTCGCGTCCTGTACTTTTTCCCGGCATGAAGGGATGTTCTATCGCGGTATCCTACGTCTTTTGTCGGTTCCACGTTATTTTATCGTCTTCGTTCTCACGGCATGCGGCCGGATTTCGCGTTAAAATGTTATTCGCGCTATGTGATCGTGTCTCGCGTCGTATCGTCTCGTCTCGCACTAAATTGTTAGTACGGCGGCGGATCTCGCGTTCAACCGTCGCTTAGATTATGTAAGTTGTTGACTTTCGCGTTACATTAGATGTTATAATAATGAGAGTGCAATAAAGCATCGGTTTTACATGATATTTTTTTTTGTTGCTCTAATCGCGCCTCCTCCTCCGAACCACCAACATTCTAGCGAATCCCGCTGAGAAGACTGACTATCCGGGATAGTGCCGGTGAGGCCGGCCTCGATTTCCGCGAGCGTAACGTCGTATCGGATCTTAGGCGGTACGGGAATACCGTACCTGGCGCCCAACTTTTGCGCGAGCTCGCCGAGAGGCTCGAGGCCGGACTCGAGGGTAAAACTATCCGTTTGGGACGCGTGATCCCCGGAGAGGACGAGCCCGGGAGAAAATGCGCGTCACAGCAGTAAAGATATTTTTGTAGAGATTATACTTTTGCAAAAAAGATAGAGTAACAAAATATATTCGGTTGAATTGGAGCTTAGACTTGGTGCTTTTTTTTACCTTTTTTATAAAGTTACATTGAGACTCATATTAGGGAAAATAATTAATTCTTTAAGAACTATCGTTAGCAATTACACAGCAAAAAAAGTTTGAATTCCACCAAGTTTGATTTGCATTTTAAATAATATTAGCGTTAAAGAAATATATATTTTTAGAAATGGTATTTGTATACTGTACTATTGTATCTTTATTTAAAGAATTAAAGGAAATAAAATGTTTTTCTAAACAAAAAAGCAGAATGTTGAATAATAAGCTAAACAAGTAGATTCCTTAGAAGTGCTAATTAACATCTTTTCTGAAAATGTATGATATCGAATTATGTTGTACTTACTTCTAATCATAATATCGTCATTTTCTTTTTATCTTCCTTTTGTTTTTATTTTTTTGTCATCTTCTTTATGTTTTGTATCTGAAACAGTATAAAATTATATTATAAGGTTATACATATAATAAGTATATACATATATTTATAAGATGTTAGAATACAAAAGATTATGTAACATATAAGATACAATATTAATATAATGATATTATATTTACGATTTATCAGAATCTCTATTTTACATATACTGGGTGTCTGATGCAAAAGTAGCCAACTTGAAAATAGTGATAGATTGAGTTAAACTAAGGAGAAATATCATGTGCCGCGGTACAAAAGTAACAATAGTTATCGAGTAATAAATTTACACGTCTGAGCGAATGAGGATGCAGAATACGGTAGGCCGGACTCGGAAGGCATGTAAGAAAATCGATCGATGAGCGGGAGGTGGAGCGACGCGCGAGATACTAAGTTTATGTTTCGGGTCGCCCGTCGCTCGCGCTCGCTGCCGCGCTCGCCGCCCGCGCCGCGCTCCCCGCCGCGCCTAGGTTTTTTCCCACCATGGTGTATCTCGAGCGTCACTCCACCTCCC
>NW_011963156.1:0-3179 GCF_000949405.1 Vollenhovia emeryi
TCCGGAGGTGTGGAGGTGGTTGTTTTTGTGGTTATAAAATAATAGACTTTGTGATCCCATTGCATCCCTATAAATTTCAATCCTATATTACAAACTATTCAAAAATTATTTAGGTGGCCTGAAACTTTTGGTAGGCACTGTATAACACAGGTTTTTTCGTTAGGTGGAATCATTATCGTCAGAAAATTCACGTATTATAAAATCGCAAGGACAATTTTCTATAAACAAATATAATATTTGTCACACACACACACACATACGTACACGCACACACGCACAAACACGCATACACAATATAATTCTTATGGAAGTGATTTTGATTCTTATTGACTTTCAAAGTCATTCGTTAATTCACATATATACCTACTGTTGTGCACATTTACAAGCATAACTTTTGATTTTATATGAGTAATAGGAATGATTTTACATCTTTCGAAATTTTCTGACTTAATTTTTTTTATATGCGGTACCTTGAAAGGGTCGTCTTCAAATAAATTAATGTTTGAAATTTTCAAGTAACATTTGTTTTCACTACTAATTATGTCTACTATTTGTCCAAAAATGGAAGATTCCAATTTCACTACAGAATCTTGTGTGCGTTTTGTGCGCGTGTATTTAATACTATGCAAAACTTTACCTCTATATATACATTTTTTATATAATTTACAAAGCTTTCCGTCAATTATGTCAATAGATCTTTTACCAACAAACAATACATTATTTTCTCCATAATCGAAATATGTCGATAATCTCCTAAATGTAAACAAATTCGAACAGAAATCTCGAATTTCAACGGAAGAATATTCAATATTCCCTGTTTTGAAATGAAACATTTGTAAATGTTTCCTCGATATTTGTTTATCCATTCCGTTTGGCCCATTGACAAATTGCTTTAATTTGTAAATATTGCTCTCAAATGGAAACGTTGAATTTGACCAAAGAGGACCAGTTTTCTTTATTGAATGAACAACATGTAACAAACTGTGAACATTAAAGGTCATGTTATTAGTTCCATACATTATTTCATAGAGTCCTGTAAATTTTAAAAGGTCACGTTCACATTCGACTAATTCTCTCTGACTAATTTTTGTTTTTAACAATGTATAAAAACTTTTAACTAACAGAGAATAATGCTCCAAAGCTTCATCTTTGATAATTCCTCCCAAACATGGTAAACTATAATATAAAACCCAAGATTTAATCTCAGAAGCCTTCCATTTGCCACGATCTTTTAATGATCGTGGAAGTCTGTGTATATCATGAGTGGGAGTAATGGTTAATAAGCGTTTTTCAATGGCTTTTATGTCGGAATGGTTGAGCTTGAAATTACATTGCGTTTTTGTTGATGTCCATTGTTTATAAATTTGTTGATCTACACCAGCTAAAAGTCCATGTAGATAATCGAAACTAAAGGACCAAATCATGTCTATTTGTGGAATTATTGATACAGAGGTTTTACCTTTCACACCTCTCTCTGAGATTTTTTTTGTTGAAATTACGACTTGAACATCTCTAATGTAATTCTCTTTACTTCGTAAATCTGGATCAGTTATTTGCATTGGATACCTGATTCCTGAAACATCCTTAACGTAAACGCCAATGTGGTAGCACCATGAACAACCGTAATATCCATTAAACTGTAATCTATTTTGTAAAATAGGCCGACAAACGGAATCTACACTGAAAGCTAGAGGACAAAATTTGACGACAATTACTTTGTTATTCAAATTTGTTGTTACAATACCCTCTCTGTATAAACGCAATGCTTCTTCGTTGAATTTTGAAAAGTATAAGCTACATAAATCACTGTTAGGTTCTTTTGTTGTTGTTAACATCCCAGCAAGAAGAATAAACTTAAACCTACTTTTAGGTGGTAGAAAATTTGGAAGTATTTGAAGTGGCCAAAATCCTCTTTTTCCGCTTTTTGTTAGTGGCGCCCCATCGGTACTGACATTGTACGTTAAGTATATGTTTTCATTATTGATTTTTTTATACTGTTCGCTATCATAAATATCTTCAACTGATTCATTTGATTTATTTCGATTAATTGAATCTTGAAACTGTAGAATTTCTTTTTTTATATCTTGGTTTTTAACTAACATTTTCAATTGGTACGTTAGATCTATTGACATAAAGTAATTCTTTGAATTAATATTTATCTCACTTTGTGTTGAACAGTTCAAACAAGTTATTTTTTTTCTAGTAATATTTTCGTGAGATCCAGAGTATATAATCGTCTTATTACAAATATCGCAATAATAATGATATTTTATTTTATCGTCTGGATGATCAAATGTTTGCTGAAACCTATACTTGGATATATTTACTTTTCTTGACGCAGGTCCTGCTAATAATTTAATCATATCGATTAAATGTTCTCTGCCAATATCTGATAACTTGAACCGTATTGAAAATGCCATAGTTAATGTCATAACATCTCGCACGGTCAGTTGAGAGGCTTCGAACATAATGATGTCATCAAATGGCTCATCGTCCGTGTTTTCTGAGTTATCATCACTGTTATTGATATCATAAGATCCATCGTTCGTATCATAATTGTTTGAACTGCATGAAAAAGATATCATTAATAATTATGCATACACACACATACACGCATACGCACACGCACGCGCACACGCACACGCAGACAGTAAAGAGAGTACACCAAAACAGTTTTCTATTTTTATCAATTTTCATGTATTGTAGATAAAACAAGTAGGAATAAAAATTGCACATCCAGTATTCCCATACAGCACAGAAAGTAAAAATAATTTTGCTGGAACGTTGCAATGTTGAATGTTGAAGTATAAATATCTTTTCTACGTTGAATCTAGGTTAATGTTTGTACATTGATTCTTTATGTTGCTGCAACGTTAAAACAATCTTGAACAAATTATTATTTTTTGACACTCAAATAGATACTTAAAAAAGGTATAATTATGAAATGTATATACAGGGTGGGGAAAAAGTACCGGACCGGTGAAATATCTCGACAAATATAGGAGATACGGAAAAATGTTTCAGACAAAAGTTGTACGGTTTTAAAAGGGCTATATAACGGTAAAATAAATTTTCGAAAAAAATTAATTTTTTATGGTTTATGGAGGTCGCCGTCATTTTTTTAAATGGAACTCCCTATTGTTCATTATACTATTTTATTCTACTAATTAATATGAACT
>NW_011963157.1:0-3180 GCF_000949405.1 Vollenhovia emeryi
TTGTCACAAGCTTTCTTTATATCATTTAGTGAAACAAGAATTTGTGGTGATGTTTCTTCAGAAACTGTGCAATTACCATATTTAGGCGGTCTTATAATACTGTATATAGATAACAATTTGTATACTTGTAAGAAGGTTGGACAACTTGGATGGTCATTGCAACCAGCCGCTTGTCGGATTGTACCAAAAAACTTCTAGAGTAAAGAATAGAAATCACTAATTTAAATTTAATTGATGTACTGCCAATTTACTGTTTGCTGAGAGAGAACGCGACAATATTGAAATTTTATATTTATTTGGCATCCAAATGCTACCATGTTGATTGATAATGATCTCGTCAATGAAGGAAAAATTATAATACCTCTAAATTATCTTGGTTCAATTTTCCCGTAAGCAGATACGTAAAATTGAATTTCTCAATAAGATAATAACATATATCTATTGTAGACTGCAGTGATAACTTCAATCCAGTTGCTGTCTCTTTGGTTAAAAATTCATCAGCATTTATATCCCCTTTATGCACAGCAGATTCCCATTCTTGCAGCCACTGCAACGAATCTTTTAATACCTAGAGAAAGATGTTTCAATTCCATTAAGATATTATTGAAATTGCATAAAGAATCCATAAAGATAGTGTAGAGAAAAAGAACAATAAAATTTATGACGTCCTTTCTATTTTTAACTTATAAGTTTTGGAGCACTGTTACACGGCATTTTTAATCAGGTTTAATAACATCCGTAGTTAAGGAGCTGGCCAATCATAGTCATTCTATTCTTCAGATAAATAGTTATGATTGGCCAGTTTTATAACTACGGATGTTATTAAATCCGACTAAGGGTGACGTGTAAACGTAGTCATGCATACCCTAATAACTATCGAAACCTTTTGCCATATTACCTTGAAGTCATGAGAATGTGGCGTAAGTCCTTCATTGGGAGTTTTACGATTCAAGGCGTCAAACATATCATTTATCCGTTTTGCGAAAGCAATTGTCTGTTCACAACCAGCAAGCTCGTCACATCCGTGCGATTTATAAAACGCTAACCCGTGAGCTACAGAGTTACTGAATATCTGTGAATTTAAAATACCGCTATTAGCAATAAATAATAAAAAATTGTTTAGATTTTCGCTAAAAATATTCCTAATAATACATTATATTACAAACCTGAGTAGCAAGTCGCACTCTCATTTTAGATGTGTTGTCTAATTTGATATGTCTCTCGGACAATTTTGGACATACCCTCATGTTTCCGATGTGATTCCTATCAAGGTTAAATAATATTTCGAAGTACTTCCATTCGATATAACTGACCGTAGAATTAATCTAAAGACAGTTTTGGGAATTAGTATAATTAAACCATTTTCAATCGTTGAATTGATTCCTACTTTATATACGTATTCTAGATTCAATAGTTATAAATCACTAATAAAATCATTGAACGGTTTTAGATGCTCTGTAGTCAATAAAACTTCTATACAGCCTATCAAGATTAACCTAAGATCAAACCTAACGATCTTTAATATAAGATCTGACTATGAATACAGACTATTGTAATGAGTACAGAAAACATAAATATGAATTTTCTTCAGCAAGTGGTTTGTTAGGAAATTAAATGCTGCGAAAAATTATTTTAAATGCCATTCAATGAATAACTTACCCTCAAACGATGTTTATTATATAAACGATTCCGTACGTTTTTTATTAGATGAGGCGTATCAGAGAAGACAAATATTTTTCGTTCATTATCTAGTGGATGAGTGAACCATGTCTTCATGTTGTCATTACAAATTTGTACACCCAACAAAGACCACATCGTTGTATTTGTTCTCGCGCCATCCCCAATTACACCGTGTATTTTAGCTCCAATGTTTTCTAGGTATGCAATTGCCTTTATTACCAATTTCGCAAGTTCTTCACCTTTCACAGAATTCTTTGAGGCAAAAACTGCCATTGGTTGTGTATATTTCTCTCGTAGTGATTGAAACATCAGGACAAGACCATGAGTTGCTTGTTCACTCAGATGTGTAGATTTATGTTCATCTCCCAAATCTGTCAAACCAACGTATGTAAGGTTTTTAGAACAAACAGCAACAGATCTTCTCAGATTGATTTCGTCTAGCAGCAACACACCATGTCGTTGCCATGAAGTTTTAGTCTCGAATTGTTTTTTCAGAAGTTTTGCGAAGTGTTCATCAAAACCACATTTGGAATTGACAAGAGAAATATAATTTCGAATTGTCCTGGTACATGGTAACGGCAGAACATTATTTTTCCGCAAGAATTCATAATATCCATGTGACCGAATATTCATTAGCAGGCATAACATAATCCATTCGTCCGTATACCGTCGACCTTGATCTTGTCTTTTTGATGCTGCAATAATTTCTTTCAATGCTGTTTTCTGCGCGGCTGGTATATTTAATATTGAACACTTTTCGTGTAATGTTTGTTCCTGAACAGCAGCAATTTCAGCTTCTTTGTTTGTCAACGATTGCATCAATAAATTTACGCGAAACTTCAAACGCTTTATCTGTTTTATTTGACATTTTACTTTTTTTCGCGTCGTTATTAACTTTATTTGATTAAAATGGTTTTGCGATTGACAGATATGATTAAACGTCTTGCATTTCTTAAAATTTTTTTCTTTTTGCAGTACTGCTTTTCTCACCTTAACGCAATAATCACATCTTTTTTTTTTCGGCAACAGAGAACACTCATTGGCACGCCATTCATCGACATAATCTCTGAACGCACTTTGATTGGAGATATAATGAATATTAACATTTCCTATACCAATACATATATCCCTACGTTGGAACCTTTCCAAAATATGTGGCAGTAATGCAATATTATTCAAACATTGTACAAGATCATTATTGTTTTCATCAATGGGATAACCATACACATAGTACCGGAGTTTTCCTTGAATATCGAGAGTTACGCTTTTTTGTGTAACTGGAGAATTGATACCGTTCTTAACTTTCATTACTGAATATGTAAACAGTACATGCGGTCTTTCAAGTGCATACATTTCGGCGACTCCCCAACATGTAGGAATCATGATAGAGAACTTTTTGCTACAGTTTCTATTTTTTAGCAATACATCACCTATCAAAAATTAAAAATATTGTTTGTAATTAAGAATTGATTATGTTTCAGATTATATTTATTTCTTTTA
>NW_011963158.1:0-3180 GCF_000949405.1 Vollenhovia emeryi
AGACATCCCTAAAATGTTTGCGTAAATGACCTTATTATTGGATGTCCAAACGACGTCCTTGAGACGTATTTTAGACATCCGTCGACATAAACGGGACTTTTCAAGACATATTTCGGACATCCAAAGGACGTCGAATTGTTGCATGGGTTGTTAACCACACGCTTTGGTCGGCTCATCTAAGCAAAAATCGTATGTTTCTTAACACAATAGTGTATGCAGTACATTTTACAAAACGAATGAAGACCTGTTGAAGCTGTGTATAACTTGACTTATCGAGAAATTTTCAAAAACATAAGAAGAAACCATTTCTTATGTTTTCTCACTATGTATCAGAACAGCAACAACATATCCAGACATTTCTGAATCATGTTCTTCATTACTGTCACTGTCCTCCATCGACATGGAATTCCAAAGAGGCATCCTATAACATTTTGCGAGAACTTCGTCCAGGTAAACATAAAAAATTTCGTCACTTGTTAGTATGGAACATTTATATATTTGAACAATTGAAGATAATATGCCAATATCATAAAAATCCTCAATCTGTGAAAATCTTTTAACTGCTAAACGATAGGAATTATTGTCCAAGACAATTTTATCAATGATGCAAATAGATCCATCATGTAAAATGCAACAATTATCACGTGTCTCTATACTTAATGTCATTCCATTAAATTGAATCTTACGATATTGATGACAATTGATATCATTACGCAATGCAATTACGTGAAAAGGTGAATCTATATTATGATCACTGTCTGTTCCATGATTGACTATCTCCATCAATCTATTGGAGAATTGTTGAAGGGGTAAACCTGCCCAGATAGCAAAATATATGCATTCTGACTTCATATTGTCCTCATGTATCTCACAAACGTAATGACAAAAATGAACACAGATGTGGGCTCATATGCTGCTCAAATCACGATCATGTTATGATATCTTTGAAATTTCGCAAAAGAATGTCATAATAAGTACATGATGTTCAAAGTAATATATTGCATATTGTATATCATATGACATTAAAAAATGACAACAATATATGTTTGTATTTATTGCGGTCTATGAGTTCATTTTGTGACAATAACTTATTGGATTTGAATTATTCCCGTTTTTCATTCATTGTTAGTTTCATGTAGCGCCGCCTCACGGCATGCACTGGTTATATAATTCTTACTAAGTTTCCTCTCTAGCTATCGAACCTTAACCTTAACCTGCGGTGAACTTCCCACACAGAACGTTTTCTTTATAAGTGCTACAGCGTTTTACTTTTCTGTTCATTAAACATACTGTAATATATGTTGTTGTTTTTACTCGACCACTGACAACTCCCAAAAGGTTATGGGCCCAGTGGCTGTTGTTATCGAGTAAGAATTATTGAAAAGTAATTCTACAGAAGCCGAGCCGTCGTACCGTACATTGTAGTGGACGCTTTTGCATATCGAAGTGGTATGCATGTGTGTTGAGCGATCAATAGCAAAAATCGCATTGGATATCGACACAAAAACGTTCTGGAAGGTTCGAGTGAATCTTCATTATATTGTGCTGACGTTGCACAAGTGAGCTAAGTCGAATACAAGTCGTGTCGTCGTACCGTGGACATTCATCAAAAATGGATTTGTTGGACGAGAAATTGGACAGCGGCAGTTTTGCCATTCACCACAAACTAAATAGCTCTAATTATAAATTATGGAAGTTCCAGATTGATGCCGTGATGAAATCCAGAGCCCTTACGGATGTCATTGCCGGTAATGTTCCTGATACGAATGCATCATCCAGCTAAACAAAAAGTCAATACGAAAGAAACGATGGCAGGGCGATGGCCATCCTGATTTCATCGGTGGACAGCGAGCAAGCGAATCACATTTTGACGTGCAAAACAGCGAAAGAAATTGCAGACAAATTAGCCAGCATTCACGAGAAACGCAGTGAGGTACGCATCATGAACCTTTATGAGGATTATTTTTCGTTGAAGATGGCTGAGGACGAATCAGTCGCGGCATATGTGTCAAAAGTAAGCCGAATGGCACATGAAATCGAAGCTCAAGGTGAAAAATTATCCGAGAACATCAAAATGGTGCGCATCATCAGCAGTTTGACGCCGAAGTTTCGCAATTTCAAGACGGTCTGGTACAACATCAAAGAGGCCAGAACGTTGGACAGTTTGCTTGCACGATTGCAACTAGAGGAGGACAAGATGAATAAAGTGGATGACATGCCATCGGATGCTGCTTTTAGTGCAAAATCTAAGTCGAAGCAGCAGCGGGCCAGCAAGAAGCAATCGACACCAATCGATGAGCTGAAGAAAAAGACAAAATGCAACAAATGTCATCAAGTTGGACATTGGAAAAGGGAGTGTCCGAAGAGTGATGACAAGCCGTCCGGAAGCAAGAAGGGCGGTAGCGTTTTGTGCGAAGATCGAGAATGCAACAGCGATGGACTACAAAGACGTCTGGATTGCTGATTCTGGTGCCACAGAACATATGTCATCTCGCATCGAATGGTTCGTCGATTATAAGAAATGCGATGTCGAACGATTTGTGCAAATTGCAAATGGTGTTCGTCTACCGATTCGTGGTACAGGCACTATTCTAATCGAAGCCAAGGTCAACGGTGTGTGGCAACCGAGACATTTGAAGAACGTGCAGCATGTTCCTGAGCTAAAGGAGAATTTATTCTCGACGGCGTCGGTCACATCGAAAGGTTTTCTAATAGTTTTAACCCCTGAAGGCTGCAAACTGACGGATGCTGCTGGTGTTGTGTATGCTGTTGGCGTGAAGGATGACAGCAAGCAAGTAAGGATGGTGTTTCGGCAGAGAATCGATGAGCGTGCAAATTCTGCGACTGTCACGCTTAGGCAGTTACATCATCGATTGGGACATCTAAACGTGGACACAATAAAGCGTATGTGCAATCAGAATTTAATTGAAGGCATCAAATTATCGGACGAAGCGAAATTTTTCTGTGAGGATTGTCATATAGGAAAAATGCAGCGTGCTTCGCACAAACCAGCGCAAGAACGAGTGGCTGCAAAGGGTCAATATTTGCACGCCGATTTATGTGGACCGATGGAGGAATTGGGCATTGGAGGAATGCGTTATTTTCTTCTCATCAAGGACGAGGCAACGAGTTTCAAATACGTGTACCTACTGGCCAGCAAATCAGAAGTATTGTCGCGTG
>NW_011963159.1:0-3181 GCF_000949405.1 Vollenhovia emeryi
GCTTCGTTAAATTGTAACCATACCCAAACCATGTCTGAGGTGTAGAGTGAATCTCGCTTGCTCGGTCAGTCTGCGCCGCGAGAAGAATTAAGCGTGCGCGCGCGCGCATGTGTGTGTGTTCAACCCGTACCGATTGGTGCGGGAGGGGGCAGGTGTTGTAAATGAAAACGGTAGTTTGTTTATGATTTTAAAGGTAGCTACACAGGCATTTTAATAAAAATTACTAAGAAAAAGTATTAAAATTTTTAGTTTTCAATTTGTTATATCTCCTAAACCAATACCGTCCCCCACTTGATTCTTGCGGGGAATTACTCAGAAAACTCTCCCCTACAACATACCAACATAAGTGGCGAGGAAATCGGTGAGGTGTGACCTATTCGGCATATTTACCCGTAATGCTATCGGCATTGAAAAAAACTTTGTAAAACATTTGTATATTATTAAAATATTACAACATGAGCGTTCATCATTTTTCCAAACTTATAAAGGAAAGATAGCTACAGTATTACGGGATAGAAAAACGGAAAAATAGTGAAAACAAACACAAAAATTGACATATCTTTGTTATGTGTCTAACGTTGGTTAAAATAACTGTACATTTTTCTATGTTTTAATAGTTTGTAGTAAATCCATGTTTCGTAAAAATTGTGCAGACAGTCAAAAGTGAAAACATGGTACGATATTAACACTTTCATACTACACACATAAACCACGTTAAATATCGATTATTATCAAGAATGATTAGAGAAACGTACTGTTTAGTGATTATTAAAGAAATAACAAGCTATTAACTTTTCCGTATAGGCCATAATACCCTAGTTTACTCTAAACAATCGAAAGTAAAATTCGTAACTGTTTAATTCTCACGTGTTACTCTACTTAAGTGCCCTGGCTAAACTTCGGATAAACTTTGCATAAATGAAACTTGTCGCTATTGAATTTTGTGGCGAAAGACCAGCGTTACGTCAAAATCTGTCGTTGAATCCAAGATTTGAAATGGACTACATCAACGTAGATATCGTATAACCGTGGATCGCAGAGCAAAGTGGTATTTCCACTAGCTAAACCTCCCGAATAAAGACCACGTAACTCATAACGGCCTGTGTGGTTGTTCAGCAGCACCAGTGCGTTCCCCGAGTCACCGTCACAAAGACCGTTTTTTTCGTCTAACGAATTGGCGCAAAAGGTACGATTCGAGGTGTAAGAAATATATCTATTATCACTCCGGAGGCAATTTTCCTGCAATTTGCACAAAAAAATTTAATTAAGGCTTGCAATGACTCCGATTCACATAGCAACTACCTATAATTGCTTACTTGACCCGCTATCGTCACCTTTATCATCCGCTGTTCTTGGAAATCACGATGACCCAACGGGTCTTGGCCCCATCCTACAACATACCCCGTCTTACCGACGACATCTTCAAGAGTGGTCGAACTATAGTCGGACCATAGGCAAATAGGTTTAGTTAAAGGTGTGTACTCTACAGGCTTCTTCAGGGTCAAAATCGCCAGATTGGAGGTAAGATAATAGTCAAAATCGGGATGAAGGATGTAGAACGCAACTTTTATATTGACAATTCCATCTCCGTGCAATTTGAACAAGTTATATTGCCCAAAGACCACCTCCAAATTGTTGGGTTGTATATATTTGGGATTTTGTATATCGATCTCCGAAAACACACAGTACGCCACTATGAAACGAAAATATACATATGTATGAATTACATTTTCTAATTATCCACACTTACCATACAAAAATTTCACGTATGCCTTTCTAGTATTACATGTATATGTGATACTCTCGAATTACATTAAACATATTAATTTAGTATGTCAGAAAATAATTATACACGAATTATAAAACATTTATAAGTATTTATAAGTGTTTATAAGTATTTATAACAGCAGTGATTAGAATGTATAGTGTCTGTAGACATTCTGGATGTATTTAAGATAATTTCAAGGAAATGTACAGGAAATAAACCCTGATACTTTATTATGTATATTCCCTGATTATATTTTGGTAAATTGTGAATATCGAAAAATAAGCAATCCTATTTTGTTACTTAATATACATGGAAATAAGAAACTTATTAAAAGGATTCAAGAAAGCAGATGTTAGGAAGATACATTTACAGAGGAATTCACATGGTTCGATATATGGATTATACTAGTAATATTGAACTTTTTCGATTAGCATACCTGTTATTATATGTTTGTTTGTCAAAATAGAACCACCACATTGAAATTCGTATGTTGTTATAAAATCCTTCTCTTTTTTACGAATATAGTAGACTGGAACCACCCACGGCCACTGGCCTGGTAATGTGTTCGCCCCATTGGGAATCTGTCTATTTATGCTATCGGTGTAGTAGTCGGTAACACCGCATTCGTCGTTACTATTGTAATTCGGATTATTTATGCGATAGTTACTTGAATTTCGATGCCACGGCTGAAACTGCAGTAGTGGCTCTTTGTTTGGCGGATACACAATGTGCCCCAACTCGATATTAGCTTTGATATTTTTACCCGACACTGAAATAAAAAGTAACATATATCTTAAATTGCACATTCTCCTAGAGTACAGAAACAAATTTTATTTTCTTCTTACAATAGAAATATTGGTAATTATGCATAAAAGGGGCCTCCTCTCCGATTTGCTTCATTTTTAAATATGTTGTTGGGGATGTCTTCCCGAGTCATTTCATATATATATAAGGGCCGGACTCAAATAGTTTCGGAGATACAGGCTGAGAAAGGATACAAATAATAAATATACATATGGTAATTCTTCAGTATAGCTGCTCCACCTCCAAAATCAATCAAATTAGTCTCATTCGACGCGTTTTTCAACGAGAAACAACTTTTTTCTCAGACAAAATCGTTGCTCTGCCCTGCGAAGCGAGATATTAATTGTTAAAGTTGATAACTTTTAGAGTTAGAAAATCTGTCATACCGACGAAATGTAGCGACACAACATGGGTTTTCGACTTTCCACGTGAATCGAGATCCACTCCACACCTCTGACATAGGGTGGGTAGGGTTATTTTTAACGAAGTGGAGCCCCCCCGAAGGGGGGGCGGAACACACTGTCTTCATGCATACATTTTTCCATCTACATTTGGTGGAGGGGAGTGACTTATATGTAGGTAGAAAAATGTATGCGTGGAGACAGTATG
>NW_011963160.1:0-3181 GCF_000949405.1 Vollenhovia emeryi
TGTATTATATATACATATATAAAATAAAGAAAAACATAATATAAATTTATAATCTTTTAAAATATTTCAAGTTCTCTATTTGGGATGAACGATAAATCAAAATACTTTTAATAACGAATAGTACGAAAAATAGAAAAAGGAAAAAGTACATATTCGAAAATGTAACTAAATAAATACTATTGTACTATAAGATCATGAAACAAAAATAAACTGCATTATACAATAAGATCATTAAGAAAAGATAATCTAAATTATAAATCTTTATTTATGTTGCAACTGATCCCTATATGTATATTAAAATTATTGCCAAATATATAAATAGCCAAGAAATTGTAATTAATATTTTGGAAGAGAAAGCATCATCTGCCCTGTATTTATTATGTGTAAATGAACTGGAAAAATAAAACTCAATTCACTGACAGAACAAAACATAACATCCTCTTTTTTATCATCAATTACTTCATAAGCATGAAAGTGTTCATTATAATTCAATGTAGTTAATTTTTCACAATAAAAGTAACAGTTATTATCAGATATTTTTTTAAGAATATATTTTATTTTACAGAATCGTGGTAAAATGTCATTATTTGCCATTCTAATCACAGAAGATGACTTATAGCAAATACCATTTTTTTCGTAATATGTAATTGATTCAAAGTCTTTGAATATCTCGGTGTTTGTTTCATTTCTTAGTTTTACTGTATTTGTATGACCCCATTGAATGTAATCAGGAAATCCTCTCTCACTGAAATATCGATAAGTAGATTTCAGCTGGACTCGATTAAGAAGTGTAAAGGGTAAATTTACGCGACTTCTGCAATTCTGAGCACTCAACTTCAACTCTTTATGCTTAGCTTCAAATCTCATAGATGATAAGTAATGAGGAAGTCCAATTTTTTCAATAATACGAGGATAATGTGTCAAAAAGTGGTGTTTAGGTTTGAGATCGCCAAAGAGTGATATATATAGTTTGTTATGTTCAGAAATATAAAGCTGTAGTTCTTCAATTGCTGTTCTAGGGATACATGGACTGGAAACAATTTCTGTTATTTTTAAAGCTAATAAATACAATTTCCAAATTTCATTACCTTGTGGGACTATATCACCGACTATAAAACGAAAATTATTTATCAATGCATTCATCTCAGCAGCTGAACAAATTATATGTCCATTTTTTAAATGACTTTCCTTAATGGCTGGAGGTATGTTCTTTTCATGTGGATTATATAAATTATACTTAATTTTGAAATTAAGAGTTTCTATTGTAAAATATTTGCTAAGAATTAATCTTGCTATTATATTTGCCATATCATATCTCAAAATACCTTCATATAGATCATGCATAACATCTACACATTGATTTTCATAAATGTGATAATAATCCAAATCATGAAAGATACATCTTTCTTTTATTCCAAAGTGTTTGTTTTGCAAATGATGAACGTATTGACTTTTTAGTCTTAACAAATTTGATTGTTCTGTAATCAGTTTTTTTGTTTTATTTTTGTCCGCCAAACAAAACCTGCAATAAAAATTGGAAGAGAAACTTTCAGTCAATCCGAGTATTGAATGCATTCCTAAATTATCGCCCAATACAAAGCACAATGCAAAATGTATTTGTTTCTTGTTATTTTCTATATATAATCCATTTTTCTCCAGAAGTTTTAATTCATTAATCACATGTTTTAAAACAGCAATATTTCCATAAAGACATCTGTCTGAACTATAAAATAATGTAGATATAAATATATTTTCCAAGCGACTACTGTATTGTGGTGGAATGGTCGGGATACTATAATATAAACATCCAATTTTGTAACAACCAGCATGACTCCCAAGTGGATTACCAACCTCAAAATCGTCAAAGTATACAACTAATGGTAAAATTATCTTATTTGAAGTTGTCACCGATTTTATCGATTTCCATAAAGAACCGTGTATTATATTTTTATAAGAATCTGTATTATTAATCTCTAAATCTTTCTGATAATCCAAAATTTGTTGTAAAATATTAGGGAGTTCAAAAAACGCTTGTAATTGTTTTTGAATAGGAACGTAACAACAAGTTCTATTTTTTATTGTAAGTGAGACACTATTCTGTCGTCTGGATTCGTGAGTTGAAGCACCTATAATCATTTGTAATGGTCTAATAAATACTTCGTATTTTCAAAAAAAAGATTCTCTTTTGTAATGTGTACTAAAGTTATTAAAATATTCTGAGATTATGTCGAAAGAATCTACTACTTCATTTAAATCACAATTAAAAATAATTTGCTTAAGTTCATTTAATAATTCCAAACAAGAAAAATTGTGAATAATCTCCATAATCTTTTGTATATCACATTTTGTAAAAGAAAAATTATCATATAATTGGGCAACTAAATGTTGGATTGCTATGTCAAGTTTTTTAAGAAATGACGGAACATTTTTCAATGTATGTCTTATATTGTCTGTGGAGGATTTGTTCTTAGTCTCATTGTCAGAGCAACCTTCTGTATCTATGTCTGAATCAGAGTTGTGATTCTCAACTACGTGTACAGTTGAAACATTTGTAAATTTTTTTAAGGATGAGTCAAATCCATGAGTTAAAATGTGTTTTTTAAACTGTCTTTCCTGTGAAATGGTCTAAGGCAATTATCAATATGACAGGTGAAAATATCTTGTTTGTGAATATACTGTAAATGAAATATATATTTATCAATATCATTAAAACTAATATTGCAATAAGGGCAATTCATTATGAAAAATAAAATAATTTCTTGGCTATTTACGTATCGAAAATTACGAAGAGATATTACGAAAATTTTATATTTTCAATAATATCTTGTACATAGGGATATCTTTTCACACTTTTTCTTTGGCTATTAAAGATAACTACTTCAATCACTTCATAAATATGCTCGCTTTGTGGAGGATATTGAATATTCATAACATGAAAAATTTTAAAAAGAATATCTAATGCCTTAAGACAATTCTCATATTCGTATTTTACGTCATTAATAATGACATAAATTTTATTAATCTCAGTAGTAGTTGGCCCTTCGATTAAAAGAAACGGTTGTAAATGTATCCCCCTTATTTTTGCTCTTTCTTTTTGCAAATTAATTTTGAGTTCAATATCGGCTGCACTCTGATGGAGAATAAAAAATATATAACACGTTATTTACATGTACTATTTTTG
>NW_011963161.1:0-3182 GCF_000949405.1 Vollenhovia emeryi
GGACGAGGGGTGAGGGGCAAGGGGCGAGAGTCGAGCGTCGAGCGGCGAACGACGCGCGGCGAGTGGCGAGCGGTGAGGGGCGAGCGGGGAGTGTTTACTGAAGCTCGCCGCTCGCTGCGTGACAACTTTTTTTCGGCGCGTCGCTCCACCTCTCGCTATTAGATGATGCCCCACCGTTGCCTGCCGAGTCCGGCCTGCCCGCCGTCTACGCTTTCATTCGCTCAGACATTAAAATTTTTTTCTCGATAACTATTGCGAATTTTGCAAAATGGTATAATACTTTTCTATTCAGTTTGCCCCGGTCTATCCACCATCTACGGGACATACGGGTATTAGGACACACCCTGTATAGAACACACCATCAGATATAGCACAGGAATCCAAATCGGAAAGTCCTTGGCCACTTTTTGATCTGAGCTTTCCTTTCGTTGTTATACGGCGTTAAAGTTAGCTAATCAGCGCCTGTCTACAGCGGGAAAGCAGGGACGTAGCGAGACGGAATACGCTGCGAAAGCAGAACGACGGTGAACAGCGGAGCGGTTCAAGTTTTTTGATAGCGTACGATGAAAATAGTTAATCAATTTATTTCATCCATTATTCGTTTCTATTGATCAATTCCTTTTATTTCCACTCATGCTTTTGTAAACTTTTTACGTAAGATTCCATATCGTTGGTGACTAATTTCAATACACAATGAAATATTATCAAGTAATCGGAGGTCAAGTTTAAAAATGCTAAGTTTTAAGTTCGGAAACTGTATTGTAATCCTCATATTAATAATATCACTATGATATATAAGGTAGCGTAGCGTAGAAAAACTTGACGCGGGACAGCAAATGAGCAGTCGCTAGAAAGGCCATCGACGAGTATCACACTTACAAGTACACTAGAAAGAAGAACATGTTAGAATAAGAAAATAATATCACAATATCACAAAGAAAATCACTAAAGACACCCTATTTGCCGCATATTTAAACGGCAAGGAGGGGATAAGAAAAACCATAACAGTAGTACTCATAATATTTCCCACGTACGGGCGCACAGTGGTGCGAAACCACCAAAAAGTGGCAAAAACCCCTTATCATTGAAATAATCGCTTGAAACTTGGTATACCCATGTTTTTTGGACCGCTGAATTAAAAATAAAGTCATTTTAGGTTTGAAAAAATGCACTGAGCTTTTTTCACACAATGTTAGTAATTTTATTCATTTTTAATAGTTAGGAAGGAAGTTAAAGGGGAAGAACACATAATACTGATAATAGTTAATAGAAAATGTTATTATATTGTATCTACTCATGAACGACTATTTGAACATAAAAAATATTTTAGTTAATAATAAACAATAATAGTATATAACAATAAAAATAATAGTCAAATACCAATTTTTTGTGATACATTTGATGTTGATGTCAACGATCCAATCACTCCACTTCTACAGCAAAAGATTTTTCGCTTCATCACTGAGCGGAAGTATCTTACATTGAGGTTCAGGCCTCAGGCGAGTTATGAATGGATCTGAAGATATCAACATCCAATGCATCACATCCTCGTTTGTTTGAACTCTAGACATTTTCCTAGTATGGTAACATCTAATAAATTTATAGTCTTTGTTTCGGCTTTCCTGAGCTTTTTCCGAAAATGTGCCAATAGGAAACACAGCATTTTCAATAATATCCTTTCCATGCATAAGAATTTTATGCACTGTAGCTGGCATGTAGTACCACGGATAGAGGGATATCGCAAGATCAGCTGTCGCCTTTGCATAGTCATCAAATTTTTGCGGATCGATGTACCCGGTATGGCTGGTGATTACCTCCAAAATCACGGCGAGTCTGTCTACAAGCCTTTTATCAACTTGTAAAATTTCGGAAGTGTCGATGTATCGTTAAAAAACCTTCTTGACGTATTTCCTGAATTCGTGTTCCCAGTCCCTTGTGTGACCTTATCCACTCGAATCCCAAGTCTCTTCAGGAAATTGTTTTGGATATTTGTTTTGGTTTCCTCTCTAATTTCACGTGTAGCCTTATTCGTTCTTCATTTTTTAAATTCTAGATTATAGCTTATATGGAGAAGGTACTCCATAAAACGAATTCTGGCATGCAGTGTGGACATTCCAAGATGAAGCGCTTCAACATTGCATTGTTTGTCGGTCAGTTTTGACATAGAATTCACTTCAGTGGGTTTCGCTCCACAAATTATACAATTACTTGATGATGAGGTATCCGTCACTACCTGAGCCACTTTACCGTCTATCATTGTAAAGTATAGTATATGGTGAATTTTCAACAATTGTCCATTTATGTTGATTTCAGTTGCACGCAGATTGTCAATTTCGATTTCAACGCGACGTTTTTCTTCTCGAATTACGTCAGGAGTTTCATTCTTGAACGAGAACTGTAGGGGGCGGCAGTAATTAGTTGAAGAAGGTCGGGGATTCTTCCACATTTCAACTAGAAGATTATCCTTTAGTGTAATTTTCAGAGGCACTATGGACGTCATGAATAAATGAGAGTCCGAAATGTTATCTTCATTTGGGGTAAAAAACTTCTGCATATATTCTCTTTGTCCGGATGCTCCGTCACATCCCCACTTTGTGTGAAGTGATAGGTTGACTTCTCCAGATTCTTGAAGTTTTGAATCACTTTGTACAATCCTTCTAGCGGTATGGTCCAGTAAGTCTTGAAGAGGCACTTGCACTGATGTTTCCGTAACGCTGACCTTTTCTGGATAACATTTGGTTTTGGCATCCAGAACTTTATGATAACTCGGGAAAATATTGTGGCCGAGCTCCTTACAAGCCTTGCGAATCACTTCATATTGGAACTTTGATAATTTTGTTTGAGTGATCAAAGCTAATGCTGAATCTGGATCGAAAGACTGCGACTCTCCATTGCCAGGTTTTAATGACGCACGATCAATCAGAGCTTGAGGATGGGAGTCCTTAAGTTTTTTTATCTTACGTCGTTGAGTCCGAGGAGCACAATCTTCAAATTCCTTCCTTGGCCTGCCACCCTCGATGCCACTATCATTGAATTTAGAGCTCAGATCCACCGAACTACAGTTGGAAAAGTGTACTTCAAATATCCTCTCCAGCCAATCGCTATATTTTTGAAGAAAGGCGGCTTTAGCCCTGGTAACAGATTTCCATCGCTTATTGAAATTACCGGTGAATCTATCAGGC
>NW_011963162.1:0-3182 GCF_000949405.1 Vollenhovia emeryi
TTCATCGATAAAAATGGCCAATATATAATTGATTAAAATTTACTTTGTGTATCAATAATTGTTTTATTCCATTCTGAAAAAAAACCGAATGCACTTATTGCCAACCTTAAATATAAAATGTACGTGTAACGTTTTTATTTATTGACTTATTTGGTTAAACATTAATTCAGTGTGTAAGTAAATATATTTGTGCAAAATACAATAAATATAGACAATAATTTGTGCACAACCGTTCCAAGAAATAAAAGAATTCAGATTTCTCAATACAGATGAATACTACAAATATTACGCGTGAAGTATAATACGTCAAGGTGATCTTCTTTTTAGAGCTCTTTTATTTGTCGACCATTTTTTCCTCAGCAACTAGATAATGACAGTAATGTAATAGAATCGCAGATGGATTCTGCTCAATATTCTCTAGCTGTATCTATTTTTTGTGATGCATGCAGAAATATTAAATAAAAATGGATGATCCGTAGAAAAATATATTATATAAATTTGCATAAACGACTTAGAAATAAGACGTCAATTATAAAAATATTAATATACCGTTAATCCTGTGAAATTTATATGAATTACATAATATCCATTGATTTATAGGAAAAAAATCTTTTTAATTGTAGCCTTTTACATTTTCATCTTCGATCTTCATTATTTATTTAACAGATCCTACAGCAGCTGATGGATATAGTATTAAATTCGTAGTGTTAAATTTGACTGATAAGTCGCCACCGGTTCTACTCAATATATTATTTTCCATTACCATAGCGTACTAAAATTTAGAATTTAAACACAAAATGTAGTTTACAAAAGTACTTAATATTTGCTATCCATTTCTGTAGTTTCTTTCAATACCATTGGTTAGTTAAATTACCGACGTATTGAGTAGAAACAATAGCGATCATCGAGTCAAATTTAACGCAATAAAGTTAACCACGAAGATTAAATGAATCTATATGAAACGGTTACGTCATAATGAAAAGCACACGTGGTACTTCGAACAAACTTTGAACTGTGCATCGATATTCCAAGTACACGCGACAGCGCATATAGCTTCTTTCAATATTTGATAATACGTATATGTATGTATATAGCCTGTACGTGGACATGAAATGTACACAGTGTCCATAGTATAAGTACATGATTCACGATTGTCGATTCGATTTTATGGCTATAAATGAGAATGCGCATAGTTATAAGATAATTGCGATAAATATACTATCATATTAAAGTTAGTCTTCTGATTGAGTCAATGGTAAACGTTAAATATTGAAGACTGTTATATTGTTACTTAAGTTGACTTATCATGGGATCTTTGATATCTCAGCAAAAAGATATTGCCGTATATGTTTAATAGAAATCTTTAAAATAGTAGAAATGTATATATAGTTTCATTTATATATCTAGTTTGAATTATATACGATTTGCTTAACTACAACTTGAACAAAAGGAAAAAAATGTTAGCACATTTGTATGAGTTTTTCATATTTTCTTATAATTGTGTTGTCAATCACAGATCTAGCTTTACGTATCGCACTAATTCTAGATATTATCTCGTCGTTATGACGTACATTACCGTGAATGGTCGCTGTTGAAAACTCATCTTGGGTCATTACTATAGAAAGAAAAATGATCAGCGTCATAAGTATTGAGATGGACAAAGAACTAATCAAGATATAATTGCTGAAATAATTAGTATCTAAAAAAATTGTAATTGTCGTACAAATTGTTAAATACGGACATTAATGCTCACGTTAAAGATTTTCAAACAATACCTATATGTGAGAACAATTACTAACGTTTCTTACACTTTTTATAAATTTTCTAATTAATATTGTATGTTTCCAGAAATTTATAATTTAAAAATTCACGAATATTCCGTGAAAAATGAACTATTGTTTCTGTAGTGGAATAACCTTGTGATGTATAAAATATTGGATTGTTTTAGAAAATTGCTTATTTTATAAGAATATTTTATAATGCTGCGCTTTTCAATATCTGCGAGCGAAGAAATAGACATCGTGCGATGTTAAAATTGCCACACATATGATCTGCATTTCTCTCAGCGATAGTTATGCAACTCGATACTCGTGACTTTCTTTCATATGGCGGAAATGGCGCACAAAGAGAGTGCTCGGGAATCTGAAATCATCCTGAAGCACCGATCGCACTTTCGTTTTCTCTCGGTGACGCCTGTGCAATTAGATTTGTCTCATATCTTCAAGTAGTCACATAATCGTTATTGAATCGCAAACTAGTCGGCGCTCTGTTATTCAGCCAACGAACGGTTTTCCCTATTAGACGCCTTAGGGAAGAGTCATGTAATCGATGATCTTATGCAAAGTGCTATATGCATCTGTTCAGCAACGTGAAACGCGAGTTATTTTCAAATAAGCGCACTGACACGTTTTCAAACAGAGACAAGGTCGACCAGCTTCTACGCAATCTAGATATCATTTCGAATCATCGGCTGTTTCCAAACGGCAAGGAAGATCACACTTTCTGCAGACATCTGAAAAATTTAAACGAATTGAAGATGGCTCGTTTCACGGAATGAACAGTTTTATATTGTGTATACATATAATATACTACGAATATTAATTAAAGAGTTATTCGATTATTAAAAGAATTAACTGAGTGAATTTGTGTGCGAAACTCGTCAAATGGCCTACTTTTTATACTCAAGTGAGTATGCAAAAGTTTGCATTATTTAACACAGAATAGTACATCTGGTTGCCTAGTAATAGGTGCATTTAGAAATAGCATCTCAGAAGGTAAAGATGGTGAAGATCTATAGAATGCTTACACTTCAATCTGAGAAGTCTGCGGGTTATCAATATATCGGAGCAATCAACTTATTAATATTATTATACTATATTATAAATTTTGTGTGCAAATGTACTAAACTAATTTTATAACAAAAAAAGAATGTTTTTATTAATCAAATTTGGAATTGTTGTATCGCCAGTAATTAAAACAAAATACTCTGGGATTAGATCGACCAAGGCTGGCAGTTTTATTTTAAATTTTACCACGACGTTTCGGCCAGTAATACTGGTCCTTTTCAAATGGATCCTATAGCTTGTGACAACGAAGCATAGGAAAATATAAATTTAGGCTAATCGTCATCGCACATAGAAATATACGTCTTCGCACGTGTCATGTCACCAAGAGACTGGATT
>NW_011963163.1:0-3183 GCF_000949405.1 Vollenhovia emeryi
AAAAAGGATATTTCGAAGCATTTGCAGCGGCCGCTTAATCGTAGCCTTAAACTTATTTTTTATATTTTTTATTAATCTACATATAATCTAAATGTAGATAATTATTTTTATTTATGACAAACCAGACCCAGCGAGAAACAACTCGACGATGGACATTCAACGATGCCGAATCAACATTGAAATCGTCACATCAAAACATCGATTCATTTTTCGCTGGGGAATAGTTATATATATGAATATACGAATATTTCTTGTGTCATACAATCTTACTCACAATAGAATTCGCAGCACATATGCTAATCTCACGATGATCCTACGATCCCACGACGATCCCACGACGAAATCAATCAAAATCTTATCTGCAGATATAATTAATAATTAATTGTTATACAAGACGCATCGCAATCAAACGTAAAGTCGTTAGACAATAGTAAATATTTCTTTATAATTATTGCGGTTAAAATGTTGCTGCTATAAATGCTTTGAACCGTTTCTCTTCTCATTGTATCTTTAGTTAAAGAAGGAGGAGGAAGAATAGTTCGAAGCACTTACAGTGGTCGCTTGACCGTAGTTTTAATTCTTATTATCTACATATCTACATATTCTCGCTGGGGAATAGTTTATATATTTCTCGTTTCACACAATCTTACTTACAATTGAACTCGCAGCACACAATCCCACGACAATCCTACGATTACGATAATTCTATGGCAATCCCACGATGTCAACACAACGAAACGACTGTAACCATAGACATATCTGTGAGTGGAGTTGTCCGCATCTTCTAAAGGACAGAACGATATAGAGGTAGGTGCTGCCTCCGTCACTCCGCCGGTCTGGATAAATCCTACTACAGATAACGATTTTATTCCCTATAGATGTCTTTGTTATCGACTCTGTGAGGATTTAGGTCGATAAAAAGACACGGTGTCGCTGTGCGTTCACGGCGCGAAACACTACCGTAAAAACAAAAACCAATCAACCCAGTGTTATGTCGACATCGACAACACTGGGATGGTTCGCGATGGTCGACAACAATACGTAAGTACTACTGTGTCTCGTGACTAATGTAACTAAGGTAATTAATGAAATTAACATTTTTACAGGACTCAAGATCGAATCTTGGCCGAGGCAATGGCCAACGCGAAAGTATCCGACAACCAGGACGAGTCCGCGGCGTCGGCTGAAGGCACAGTACCTCCATTCCCGTTCCTTCCGCCACCGCCACCGCCACCGCCGCCGCCACCGCCGTCGTCACCGCCGTCGTCATCGCCGCCGTTATCCTTGCCTCCGTCGCCGTCACTGCCGCAATCGGCATCACCATCAACGATGGTGATGGTTAAGTCTCAACCGTCTAAACGTAAGTATAAAATTTGTTGTTGCATGAACTACACGGTCGATCTCGCGTGCGCGGTTCTAGCCACGCTTTTTTATTTTATACTTGACGCGAGACTACCGTGTTTTGTTTCGTACAATCGTACAATCGTACAATACTTATGTTCTTTTTTTTACAGCAAGATGGCATCGTGCTGGGCGCAGGCGCAACGAAGGATGGAACAGCCGCGGCCGCGGTCGTGGCCGTGGCCGTGGCCGTGGCAGCGGCCGCAGCCGCCCCTATGCCATGAAGTATGGCAACATTTATTTTAATTAAACCATTTTATAAAACAGGTCATATTGAAGCAGCACATGTAGAAGATGTGACTAGCGACGTTGCACAATCAATAAATCAATGAAAGTTTATGTTATTTTCCATCTCTCATTTGAATAATTGCAAGAATTTTTCACATTCTAGTTCTGTACCATAAAAGTTTATTCAAATTAATTATTGAATTTAATTTAATTTAATTTTTCCTTGTATTGTGAATATGAATAAAATCGATATAAAATTTAAACAGATGTAATATTATTAATATATTTTATCCTAACACAGGTAAACATGTACACATTATATGATATAAAAGTTGTGAACTTTTTAATATTAAATATTTTACATGGAAACGTGATATCTTTCTTTATTTCATTGGAATGAAATTACAGGGTATACAATGGTTTATATGTAGCCTAAGACTTTACATGATTCTGTTAGACGATTTCGACTGTTGGTTTCAGTATTTACAGAAATAAAGTGTTCCAGTTCCCAATACAAGCGGTTATTCGTTAGAGCATAAGTCAAACGTGACCATAAACTTTGCTTGAAATCGTGTACATATTACTCGTTAATAATTTTAATAAATTGAACTTAACACATCAATGGAATTGCATTTTTAAGTAGTGCCTTAATACCATCATCTATGGCTTTTAGTAGATGGGCCGGGTGAGCGTTGTCGTCGCCGTTTTGATGGTGACGATCCTGGTGAGTCCATCCTTTCCTGGATGCAGCTCCAATACTCTTGCCAGGGGCCATTTCGATGGAGGCATTCTCTCATCCGTGAGCAACACCAATGACCCGACCGTAATGTCGTTGGTAGGGTGGTGCCACTTGGAGATCGCCTGTTGTCGCTGCAGGTAGTGAGACGACCATTGCGACCAGAACTGCTGGACCCTCTGTTGGATGAGCTGCCAGCGAGATAATCTAGAAGTCGAAATGTCAATGAGTGATGGTTCTGGTATGGCATTGAGCGCTGAGCCCACAAGAAAATGTCCAGGAGTGAGTGCCGATAGATCGTCAGGGTCGTCACTCAAAGGCTCGAGTGGCCTGGAATTGAGTACTGCCTCAATTTGGGTGAGCAGAGTAGAGAACTCTTCAAAGGTGAGCGGAGTTTCGCCAATTGTGCGTCGTAAGTGAAACTTGATAGATTTCACTACGGCTTCCCATTTTCCTCCCATATGGGGAGATGATGGCGAGTTAAATCTCCAAGATGTTCCCTTGGTCGAGAGTGTTGCCGTGAGATTGTAACGAGGGCGACCGGGGAGGTGCGGCCGCGTAGAAAAAACCCGAAGCGAGAGAGAAGGAAATAGAGCCAGCCGGGGAAAATCGATAACGCGCGGTTGCGACGTCGGAGTCAGCCGGCGAGAAAATCGATAACGCGCGGTTGCCGCGTCGGAGCCAGCCAGAGAAAATCGATAATGCGCGGTTGCCACGCGTTGACGGCAACCGGCAACGCCGCGCCCGCCCCCGCCGCCTCACCCCGCGCGCCTACGTCCGGGGGGTATAAAAGCCCCTCCGGAGCAGGCGATTTAACT
>NW_011963164.1:0-3184 GCF_000949405.1 Vollenhovia emeryi
TACGGTTGACACTCAGATTCAAATAGATGTTGAGAGCTAGGTATGTGTATATGACCCTCAAAAACAATCGTTTTTAATGGTAAAGATACCAACCTAACTATTTACGGCATTAAAAGTCCCCAAATTGAAACTTCGATTTTGGGGGTTTTGACCACGTTTTTGGCAATTGGGACCACTGTGCGCCGTCGAGTACAGATCGTTCGGAATAACGTTGTATTAAATATAGTTAATAAAGTAGTGTCTATCTATATGGTCGAATTGGAGCCTTCACATCTCTCGAACCTAACACATGCAAACAAATCACGTGCAAGTGTAACGAAGAAGAGTGTGATATGATATGATATGATAAAATTGTTGGAGACATGGAGCAAATCGAACGTGATCTATTGGAGCAATCCTGTCGAGTCGCCACCTTGGGTGAATATTTCGCGTGGGTGCAGCGATGCGACGAGTGCTTGTAACGACTCGAAGAGCACGGTCGAGTCAAGCGTCCGCGGCTCTCGATCGGACACAAGCAATCTGTGGCGGCGAGCATCGCGCGACTCGTAGGCGCAAAGACTTTATTGGAGAGACGCTTTATACACATCGGTGGTAATTATGCGGGTGGTGGCGCGGAGAGACTCGTTTGGCGAGAAATCGATACCGCGTCTGAAAATCGTATTTTGACCGGTGTAGTGATTAACACAGATTATATCGAGCCGCGACAATTTTTGGGAGACGCTTGCGATATAGTGCTCGAGCGAGTGCAAGACGTTTTACAAATACGCAACATCGTAAAAGTGAACACTGCCTTCAACGGTGAATTTGTGACATGTGAAAAACGTGCGGACAAAAGTATCAACACGCGAAACTGTGAACTCTTTCGTACGACAGATTTGCGCGAGTGGTACGAGCAGCGCGTCATCGAGCCTACCTTAGCGTCCCTTGAAGAGTTTCAGGAACGCGATAGTGGGTAGGCGTTATCGCGCACACAATTTGACAATTAATATAAACAAGTACAATCCACTGCACGCGAGGTGTTACGTCGAATTACCGCGAGAAATACTCCATGATCAAAAAATTCCCGGAATTTATTCATAAAATTGAAAATACAAAATTATTATTGCAAATCGATATTGTCCCCCTCAAAGTACTCCCCCCCCCCCCCCAACTGCAACGCACATATGCCAACGCTTGATCCAATCGTCGAACTCCTTTTTATACTCGGCTTTTGGTATGTCGAAAAGGGCCTTCGTCGATTTTTGGATTATCTCCTCTCTACTGCTAAAACGCGTTCCTCGATCGGAGCGGATTTTTGACTTTATTGAACAGGAAGAAGTCACACGGTGCCGAATTAGGCAGCTGCTGGATTAGTACTGTGTTTGGCCAAAAAGTTACGAATAACCCATGCATTGTGGGACGGCGCGTTATCATGATGCAAAATCCAGGAGTTGTTCCTCCACATTTCCGACCGTTTCCGTCGAATTGCGTCACGCAAACGCCTCATAACGCCCAAATAGTACTCCTTGTTGACAGTCTCACCCTCCGGCAAGAATTCGTGATGCACAACACCATTGTAATCGATGAAAACCGTGAGCATTGCCTTCTTTTTGACTGGAAACGGCGTGTTTTTTTCGGTTTCGGTATGCCACTCGTACACATAGTTCTCTCCATAGAATCATTGCCGTAACAGTTCTTCAACATTTTCAGTGTTTTTACACCGTTGAATCCGTTCTTGACGCAAAATTTAATGCAAATTCATTTTTTAAAAAGTGAAAAATCGACGAGCGCGAAAAAGTTGGTGTACTCAAAATGATGCTACTTTCACAAATGTGAAGCTATGATGATGAAATTTGGCAGGAATGACAGTGACATTTGTGTCTCAACACTCACATAAAATGGTTTTTGAATCGGGTGACCAGGGGCGCCACATGGTGGCAATTCCGGGAACTTTTTGATCATGGTAGTAAAACTGAAGAAAGCGGTAATTAACGTGTAATCTAAGGACAATACAAGTTTCGCGTGGTCAGTGGTGGCTGCTCTGCATCCAACTGAAAAACACGCAGAACGAGAATCGTCCTATCCCGATTATACACTCAGATGCAAAAAAAGCGGTACACTAAAAATTTGGGAAAAATTTACCAAATTTCACGTGATCATAATTTAGTAAATAATGAAGATAAAAATAAATTTAAAAATGGAAAATGAAGCTCCAAATGTCCTCTTTAAGAATATTTGAATGGCAATTATGCTCGGCTATTTTTTTCAAAATGGCGAATGATAAAGTGAGAGGATGCAAAATTGAGAATTGAACATCCGAGTTTGTGACGGTCCATGACGTGAATCAGGTATCACAGCGTAATGTAACGAAGTGTACATGAAAGTATAGAGTGTTAGCTTTAAAATGCTTGTTTACCGAGCACGATACGATCATTTTTCGCGGAGTTACGCACATTTAAAGAAAAAAGCGCTTTATTCTTTAAATGTGCATAACTCCGCGAAAAATGATCGTATCGAGCTCGGTAAACAAGCATTTTAAAGCTAACAGTCTATACTTCCATAGGCTCTTCGTCACATTAGGCTGCGATACCTAATGTACGCTATGCGCTGTCGTAAACTCGAAGCTTTATTTATCAACTTTGCATGCTCTCCTTTAGTCATCCGCCATTTTGAAACAATCGTCGCGTACAATTTCGATTTTAATTTCGAAAAGTAGGATTTCACAGCTTTCAAACCGTTTTTGAAATTTTGTACTGGGGTATTTAGGTGCCGAGATATTCAATTCCGAATTTGCAACAAGGTCAATTCATTGTCTTTCAAATTATGGTCGTAATTCTCTCCAATATGAATGGCATGAAATTTTACTGATCGGAATGGCATCTCGCACGTGCGTGTGTGCGTGTGTGTATGTGTGTGTGTGTGTGTGTGTGTGTGTGTGCGTTTGCATACCGCAAGGATAAGGACCCCCTGGTTCGTCAGTTTCACAGTATTTTAAGACTCCACACCCTCCTTGTGGTGTGTGTGCGCGTGTGTGCGCGCGCGTGCGTTTGCATACCACAAGGATAAGGACTCCGTGGTTCGTCAGTTCCACAGTATTTTAAGGCTCCACACCCTCCTGGTAGTTTGTGTGTGTGTGTGTATGTGTGTGTGCGCGCGCGCGTTTGCATACCACAAGGATAAGGACCCCGTGGTTCGTCAGTTCCAC
>NW_011963165.1:0-3184 GCF_000949405.1 Vollenhovia emeryi
ATTGGGGAGTGGAGAGAGAGGGGGTCGAGAGAAAGGGTTGGGGTGAGCCGGGGTATGAGGGAGAGGAGAGAGGAGGGGAGAGGGGAGGAGATAGGGAGAGGGAAGAGTGGAAGGATGAATGCAGGCATGACAGAGGAAAGTATGAGAGAGAAGTAGTACAGGGGGGAGAGAACGGATGATCGGAGAGTAGACAATTGGTCAGAAAAGGCGATAGGAAACGGAAGTCCACTGCGAGAGAGGTGCGTGTGTGTGCGAAGGCATAGGAAGATGCGGAGGAAGGGGAATGGCCCCCTTGCAAAGCATCACAGGAATTTTAGACATAGATGTAAGAAATAAGATTATAAGATAAGTAGGTTAAGGAAAAATGTGAAAGGTTCGGGTACGCTCCTGGTAAAAGCGCCATGTAAGAGAGCGAATCCCCATGGGGAAAGCTGTAAATATATACATACATACTCGTATTAAAAACTTAAATACCAAAAGTCCTATACAAGTGAAGTTTTACAATTATAGTTTATTTACAAATATAAAAATATCAAATAAGAACAAAAATTCAAGATAAATAATAAAAAGTGATGCAAAAAATAAAAACTAAAAATAATGTATCAAAAGTACATTCCAGTTAGAAATAATAAGGAAATTTACGCAGAGTTGAAAAAAACGAATTGTTAAGATAATCGATATTTTATTGATCCTATAATGTTTCATAACCTCAAAAGTAAATATATTAAAAGAACATTACACAAAACTTGATTTTATTTATAACGACGGGAAAAGTTGTTCTTATACAAATTATATACAGGGTGTCAGATTCGATATGGCCGACCCCAAAGATTATAGTAGATTGGGTTAAACTGAGAAGAAAAGTTATATAAAATTTTACAAAATCCGTAATTATTATCGCCTAATTAAGAAAAACGTCTGAGCCAATAAGTGCACGGAGGAGCGGAAGGCCGGACTCGGCAGCATGCAAAATGGTGTGTTTGTTGTGTTACGTCCAGTGGACTTCACGATTTCTTTCTTTCCTAAAAATAGCATTGCAACCGTTCCCACGAATGATCCCCCAATAGAAGACAGTAAGGAAATGAGAGGTTGTCGACCCATGAGAGGTCACAGCTGCAAGATAAACTATTCCCCGTCATTTTTACGATTTAACAATCTCCCATTTTTACGATCTAACAATCTTCCCTTCTTACGATCTAACCATCTTTCCTTTTTACGATCTAACAATCTTTGCTTCTACGAACTAACAATCCTTCTTCATTTTTATGATCTGTCAAACTCTCAAAACCCACGATGACAAGTGGAACCAGACCTCCTAATTAACAAATTCCATTAACGTCACCATATTACGACCTACAGCCGCGCTCTAGAAGAGATAATTAAACTTACATTATTAGTAACCGATATGAGGACTGGTACCCTTTGTCACAAAAAACAGGCGACAATCGGGCGCCACCGAATCCCCACTAGAAAATAAGTTAGAAAATTGTTGCTCCGATCCACCAATAAGCGCCAGCCAAATCAGCGTATTCAACCCACTCCCTACGAAAAATAGGGTATATAAACCCTGATTCCGCGGAGGAAAGCGCACTTAGCTTCTCCAGAAAAAGAAAGTAAAAGCTGTGACAGTATAAGTCGTGAATAAGAGAGAGTATAAGTCGTGCGAGTCTGCTTAAACCGACCAAGGGCCACCTCCATAAGGAAGACGACAACCTCCTCGTCCATCATCAACTGCCGAAGTCTTCCACGAGTGGCCCGGCAAGCAGCACTATAATAAAGGAAGACGACAAACTCCTCGACCAGCTCTATCTCCACGACCGGTCACGAAAGAAATATCAACTACGAGTAAGTCCTCTTTCCTCCACCACCTAAATCGAGGCCTAGTACTTAGTATATAAGAGACCCATAGAAACCCACCATCTGTAAGATCCGCGATTAACAAACAAAAACCACTTTACAGTGGACCTCTTCAACCTTCCACCGGGAGAAGTTGCCATCGACCCCGCGTTGTTCGACCAAGATTTCTTCTTAGACTTTCCACTCCCTACATCTTACCACCTTCCTCCTACCCCCCTCCTTCATATGATTCGCTATCTCCTTCATATTCCCCAGTGCTTTCTCCCATCGACGTTATTCCCCATTCCCCCTCCAATTCTGACTCCAGCGTGGAGTTTCTTGGTGAGATCCCCGATGTAGAATTTCTAGAAGAAATTCTCGTCGTCCCTTCCCTAGGGAATTCTACGTCCGACGTGGAATTCCTGCCTCCACCTTCACCCACTAATTCCACGTCTAGCGTGGAATTCCTCCTCGAAGATTTCCCTTCTGAATCTCAGAGTGCCTACCCCTTTCCTGTGGAGTTCCTTGGAGAACTCCTACCCCTCTCACCTTTAAACAACACTCTCCCAGATCTCCCTCCATTGTCACCCACCGCTTCCACGCCCACCGTGGAAGAACTGATAGACATAATAACATTGTAGATATAAATATATATATATACACAATATTAGATTTATTATAACTATACACATATAAATATATCCCATGTTTGTATATATAAATAAATTGTAATAATATGGTAACTAATATAACTAATTAATTAAAATCCCCTCCGACTTCCTTCCCGCTAATTTTAAGATTGTACAGGGTCCGTCCCCGGGTAAAGAGATTAAATTCTCTGACCCAAAAGAGGACCCACGAGCGTATAAGAGCTCGAAGAGGCGTCATAGCGAGCTTTGGCTCACTGACCCACTTCGAGCCCTTTAATAGATACGCCCGACTCTCGACGCGCATCTGTTGGAGCGCGGCGAGAGAAAACAGTGTTCTCTGTACGGTGTCCTCCCGCATAGTCAGTCCCGATAAAAAGGGACTTGAGATAGTGGACGCCCAGCGGAGAACACGACGTAACAGTTGACATCTCTCAAGAATCGATAGCGAGAGGTGGAGTCACGCATCGATCGATGAAAGACGGGGGCGAGCGGGGAGTAAACCATTACACCGGACATGGCGCACCGTGCAACCCGCGATATTGTGCGACGGACCGAAATTTGCGTACGAGAAGGAGGGCAACATTTCGAGCAATTCTTGCATTAAATAATGAGAGCGGATTAGGCCTACCGGGGAAACCACTATAAAAAAAACGCACCAAGCTATCTACCACAAGGTGGTATGGAAATGATAGCGTATT
>NW_011963166.1:0-3185 GCF_000949405.1 Vollenhovia emeryi
CCATATCGAATCTGACACCCTGTATAATATAAATATATCTTTAATATAAATATACGTATAATATACTAAGTATGACAAGATATAAATAATACAATGAAATAAATTGGTTAATTAATATTTAATTATTAAAAATCCTATCCGAAATATAGGTACACATTTGTCAAAAACACGTCCGTTATAAGTCCAAAACAGGTCCAAAATAGATCCAAAGTTGGATGTATTTTAGACGTCCTATGGATCTCTAAAGCAGTGCATTTTGGACATCCCATGGGCGTCCAATGGACATCCTACGGGCCTTAAATGGACGTACTTTTGACGTCCGAATGTCCAGATGCGGCCGTCCATCGGACATCCTGTGGACGTCCATGTGCTATCTGGGATATTAGTAGTTCTATTAACTGACTTGAAAGCTAAGTATTCAATTAAAATAGTAATGTATTTTACAGATGGTACGGCTGCCCAATACAAAAATAAAAGCAATTTTATTAATCTTGCTTATCACAAACGCGATTTTGGAGTTGACGCTCATTGGGAAGTTTTTGCTACTTCTCACGGGAAAAGTCCATGTGATGGCATAGGAGGTACTGTCAAATGAGAAGCTGGTCGGGCTAGTCTACAGCGCAAAAGCAGTAATCAAATTTTGACCACTAATAATTTATATGAGTGGGGTAAAAATGCTTTGCCAAATATTAAAATGCTGTTCTGCACGAAAAACGAGCACGACAAAAAAATAAAAAAATGCTTCAGTAAAGCTCAAGCAATTACACGAGGTTCCACTCGTTCGTACCAACAGTGGACAATAAAATTATATGCAGACAACAGTCAACTTCTACGGAAACTTTTGAATTTGAAATTGAAAAGGCACCTAAAAGAAAGAAATAATATCTTTCCAAATGAAAAAACCACCCCAATCGCTCGGAAACAAAAAGTACATCGGTTCGTGAGAGGCAAGGGGACTCACATTAAAAAAGCACCCCAATGGGATGAGAACCCTATCACGACCACGTCATTCATCCTGGGTAGCGCTAAGAAGGGATTGATTTTTAAGTGCATCATTTTTTTTATAGGAAATTTTTTGCTCAACAAAAAAGGTCCTGTACAATTTTTTTGCAAACTGCTGCGTTTTCGATACGGAGGCGATGATATTAAAAAAGAAAGAGTAATTCAGTGTTGTTCTTTTTTCATATTAACGCCGCCATATCGAAAACGGTGCACTTTACGACAAAATTGTATTGAATCTTTTTCGTAGAGCATAAAATTTCCTATAAAAAAGTCCGTGAGAGCCTTACTCTGAGGTTAATAGCTTAGGCGCTAGCGAAGCTCGAACAAGCGCCTTGTACTACGTGTGGCACTGTACAGGCGGGCTGCGCGGCGCGGCGCGGTGCTGCACGCTTTCACGAAAATTGTGATATCTCAGAACCTATTAGAGTCTCTATTAATTTTTTTTAAAGAAAGGTTACACTATAAGGAATATTTTATTATCTTACAAAATTTCTGACAAATTGGTCCCGTACGAATAAAAACAATTCCAAAAAGTATTTTTACTTTTTTTGGTCAAACTTAAAAAATTTGTTTTCAATAACGCAATAATCTAAAAAGGCATGATTTCAAGTATAACATATTTAACTTTTATTAAAATCCGATGAATAGTTTCGTAAATATTAATACCTAAAAAAATACTTAGTAAAAAATTCAACATGGCGTAACTTTTACAATTTTCAAAATTTTCAGAAATCCTTTGATCTTTTAATTTCTCTTATTGAATACTATAATTTCACCAATTTGCAAATCAATCCGGAAACCACGTCCAAATCATGATATTTCTAACGTATTCTTACCCTAAATTATATACTTCTTGATTGGATGACGCTTATACTTGGCGTCTTTTTTAAACCTTTTTTTAAATTTATTTTACACGTCGCTCGTGCGTAGCTATTGCCGTTTGCAATAAACTTTCCGTGCTCATAGCAATATTGATCGCCGAGCGGTCACATCTTGCTATGCGCTCGAATTGGGCAGTAGGCCGGGCTAATACAATTTTTAATAATTAATTACTCGTTATCTATTGCAAAAATTGCAAAATGGTACAGGACTTTTCTGTTCATCTTGATCCGTTCTACTTTCTCAAAAATTTTGTTGGATGTGGAATGACTCACCCTGTATATGTATATGAATATTTTTATATAAAAAAATTTTAATCAAGCAGAGTAAGTAATAAAATTAGTAATAGTAATAAGTAATAGTAATACTTTATAATGGTAATATAGCAATAACCATGATAGAAAGAAAGTTAGGTGTGTTTATTCTGAAGACACGTTTTCGTATCGCTCTGCAACATTTTATCAGCTGCCTCCATTTTTAAATTCCTGTATTTATATTAACAGATAATTAACCTTAATTTTGGACGTCTGTCTTGTAGTACCTGCAGGCAATTACGCGAATTAAACATGCCTTCATGTGCAATAAAAAGTTGCTTAGAATTCTTAACTTATCTTTTATTTCTTATCTTACAAGTAGATCAGCATCGTTTTTTAAACAAACGTACGATTGTGAAATGCGAATCTACATATAACACCCTTCCAAGTAGTGCCTCTGTAGAATGGCTATTCAGTATAGGAGATATTGTACGAGGGGGATTCAAATGAAAACCTTAAAAGTGCAATAATTTTTTTATTGTAACAATTAGGAACAACTTATGCATATCATTTTTCCACATAGTCTCCCTGACGTTCAATACAAGTTTTCCAACGCTTTGGAAGTGCATAGATACCACGTTGAAAGAAATCTTTTGGTCGTGTCTGTAGCCAGTCGTGCACCGCGGTTTTCACCTCTTCGTCACTTCGGAAATGCTTAATTCCTATTGCTTCTTTGAGTGCACCGAACACATGAAAGTCACTAGGAGCGAGGTCTGCTGAATAAGGTGGATGAATAAGACATTCAAATTTGATATCCTGGATAGTCTGAACGGTCAAACGGGCTGTATGCGGTCGGGCGTTGTCATGCTGTAACAATACTCCGGAAGTCAGAAATCCTCGTCGTTTACTCCTGATTGCAGGGCGAAGTTGATTTTTCAGCATATCTGAGTACGAATAACTGGTTACTTCGCCCTGCAATCAGGAGTAAACGACGAGGATTTCTGACTTCCGGAGTATTGTTACAGCATGACAACGCCCGACCGCATACAG
>NW_011963167.1:0-3185 GCF_000949405.1 Vollenhovia emeryi
CCCGAAAGAGGTGACGCTTGGCAATCTTGACGGCAGCTTCCCAGAGAACACCATGATGAGGCGCTCGAGGAGGTATAAAGTGCCAATTGATTCTGTTGGCCGCCATGGAATCTATAATTTTTCGTTGAGTTTCTTGAGTGTTGAGTAATGCAGCCAAATCCTGCAATTCATGCTCGGCGCCTATGAAGTTTAGACCGTTGTCGGAAAAAATGTCTGTTGGGTATCCTCTTCTGGAAATAAAGCGTTTTAAAACATTCAGGAAAGCTTCAGCCGACAAGTCCGCAGCCAACTCAATATGAACAGCTGTTGTAGCAAAGCAAACGAAAATGGCCATGTAGCATTTGAGAAGTTTAGCAGACCTCCTTGCTCCGTCCTTGTAGTAAAAAGGACCTGCGTAATCCACTCCACATTTTTCGAAAGCCCGAGCGGGCACGGTTACTCTAGATTTGGGAAGATTTCCCATGAGTGTAGAGGCAGATCTTGGCGAACTTCTAAAGCAGATCACGCATTTACGCGTGATTCGACGTACCGCATCTCTGGCGGAGACAAGCCAATAACGCTGACGAATGACCGACAGGGTGGCTTGGGGGCCAGCGTGAAGGTGTCTCTCGTGCTCGTGTTTAATAATGAGAGCAGATAAAGGATGACGTCCTGGCAGCAGCATTGGATATTTTGCGTTATATGGAAGTTGCGACAGTTTAAGGCGACCACCAACTCTCAAGATTCCTGCTTGATCAATAAATGGATTTAATGATAACACTGGGCTGTGCCTGGGAAGGTTCCGTTGGCTCGAGAGCAGTTCTAGTTCCGTTGAGAAGTTAGAATTTTGCACCATTTTTACGAGAACTTGTTCCGCGTATTCCAATTCGATAGGCAAAATGGATTGATGCCTCTCATTGGTTAGATGTGATGGCGTATCTTTCGATATTTTGGTTCGCCGCTTTAATTGATTGTAAAATCTATAAATGTAGGATACAACTCTTAATAGTTTCGTGAACTTTAAAAATCGTTCGAAGATGTCGAATGATGATTCTGTGATGGTAAGTGCGGCAACGGCGGTGGCTTTGCGCTCGGGAAGTTGACTCTCGTCCACGATGTCAGGAAACCTTGGGCAACCTTCTTTATTGAGACCCAACCATAGCGGTCCCGACCACCATAGGGACGTCAGTCGAAGAGAACTTGGCATGACTCCCCTTGATAAAACATCGGCGGGATTGTCCTGACTGCTAACGTGGTGCCAGTCGCGGGTGGTCGTTAGATGCTGAATTTCACCAACCCTGTTGGCGACAAACGGGGTCCAGGTGCGGCTACAAGATTGGAGCCAGGCTAAAACAATTGTGGAGTCAGTCCATAAGTATATTGACTTCACGTCATGAACTAATCCCTTTGTGACCTTATTGACAAGTCGTGCCAATAGTAGCGCTGCGCACAATTCTAGGCGTGGTATGGATAAGCTCTTTAAGGGAGCTACTCGATTTTTTGAGCAGAGCAGCTGAGTAGAATGTGTCCCATCGTCGTTAGTTGAGCGTAAATAGATGCATGCGCCATAAGCGAGCTCGCTAGCATCTGAAAAACCATGAAGTTCCAAAGCGGTAGGTTTGTCTAATGTAATGACTCGTCGTGGTATAGCAATGTCCTTTAATGACGTTAGTTCAGCCTCATATTGTTTCCACTTGCTGTCCATATCCAACGGAATGGATTCATCCCAATCGATTTTGAGACGTCAAAGATCCAGCATGATGATTTTAGCAGTAACAGTAACGGGACCAAGCAGCCCAAGCGGATCGAATACTAAGGCAATCCTTGACAGAATACTCCTTTTGGTAGCCGTAGACAAACGTGGCGGGCGAGCGATGTCGGAAAATCTGAACTGATCAGCGGTGCAGTTTCAAACGAGACCCAAGGCTCTTGTTTCGCATGCCTTATCGCTGGAGGTAATGAATTCTTTTTCATGATGCAAGTCGCCATGAAGAGTTGGTTCATTGGACGCCCATTTACACAATTCGAAATGCCCTTCTCGCAATAGCCGAGAGGTCTCTTCCTTGATGGAAAGTGTGCCTTGTAGAGTATCCGCGCCGGTAACCAGGCCATCTACGTAGAAATCCCTCTATCTTGGAACCAATTGGATATTTGCCGGGGCTATCTTCCGCCAACTTCCGGAGGGATCGAATCGCCAAGAATGCAGCGGATGCTGTGCCGTAGGTGACGGTGAGAAGCTCGAAGGTACGGATCGGTTGATCTACAGAATCGCGCCATAGAATGCGCTGCAGCTGAGTTTGATTGAGATCGATTAGTACCTGTCTGTATATTTTCGTAATATCCGCCGTGAGAGCGTATTTAAAGGTGCGGAATCTGGCTAGTATGGTAAAGAGGTCGTCTTGGATCGTAGGACCGACCATCAATGCGTCGTTCAATGAGATTCCGGTGGTTGTTTTGCATGAGCCGTCAAAAACAATTCTCAATTTAGTTGAAGTACTGGTTTCCTTGTAGACCGCATGATGGGGAAAGTAGTAAATTAGTAGAAAGTAGTAATGCGCCAGCAGGTTTCACATGATCGGTGACCTCACGCATGTGCCCAAGTTGCAAATACTCCCGCATGAATAGCCTGTAATCTGAGTATAACTTGGGTGATTTTACCAGACGCCTTTCCAAGGATTTGAACCGACGGGTGGCCGTCTCCTCAGAATCTCCAATATCATTTAACTTGTCTGACTTGATGGGCAATCGGACCACGAAACGTCCCTCACTGTTACGTCTCACTGTATCCTTGTAGAGCTGTTCACAAGCTTGTGCTTCCGGCGATGTTTCAGGAGAGGTTATGAGATGGTCAAGCTCTCAAAATCGACTAATTGCTCGATTCAAATCCTCAGTCACTGCCGAGTGAGTCCCGATTGCGCACATAACCGATCGGACACGGCAATATTTCCCGATCGGACACAGTCCCGATCGGACACAGGCTCCATCGGACACAGGCCCGATCGGACACAGGCTCCATCGGACACAGGCCCGATCGGACACAGGCTCCATCGGACACAGGCCCGATCGCACACAGGCCCGATTGCACACAGGCCCGATTGCACACAGGCCCGATTGCACACAGGCCCGATTGCACACAGGCCCGATCGCACACAGACCCGATCGCACACATTTTGTATCGGGTTTGTGTATTTCTGTAAAGCACAATA
>NW_011963168.1:0-3186 GCF_000949405.1 Vollenhovia emeryi
CATGGCCGAGGGGGTAGCCCATGTGATATCCACAATGGACTCCCCCTGCGTCCGCACGCAGGTGGGGGTCCGGCCCTCGTTCACGAGGACCAGTCCGTGCATCGCCGCCCATCTCGCCAGCGCCTTGCCCCTCCCGTTCGTGCGCCGGGAACCCCAATTCGTATGCCACGCATTGAAGTCCCCGGCCACGAGGACCGGCCTCGGACTCAGGCGTATGAGCGTCTGCCCAATGTCCGAAAGCCAGCCCTCAAAGGGGAGGAGGCGTCTGGTGGGCCTTAAATAGGCCCCAACGACCGCGATGCGACCCCATTGCACAGCGACGTGCCGATCGCCTCTCTCGATGGCGGTCGTGTGGGGCCCTCCGGGCTCTGACCGCCATCGGATCGCCACCGAGTCCCTCTCCCGCCCGACAGCCCAGTATGGGCTGTTTTCCGGGGCGCGGTGAGGCTCGGAGACGATCGGCAACGTGAACCCCCTCTCCATCATGCTTTGCTGGAGCAAATCCTGTGCATGTGGAGAGTGATTCACGTTGGCCTGTAGCAGGCCATATCCCCTTGGGTTCGGACGAGGGGGCGAGGCATTGCTAGACCTCATCCCCCCCGTCCGATGGGGCCTCTATCTCCATGGCCTCTGAGTTCGTGGCCCTCTCCTCCCGCGCTCCTTCGACTTCGGCCGGAGGGGGGTCACCGGATGCTGGCGCTTGCTCCAGTATGCGCCGCTCCGGTGGTCTCCCGCGCACGTTTTTCTGGGCGCAGGACTTCGCGCCCAGAACGTGCGTTGTCGGTCTGCCCTTGTCCGTGCACAGCGGGCACTTAGGGACAGACCGGCAATCGCGGGAGGTGTGACCGGTTTCACCGCACCGGTAGCACCTCCCGCTCCTGTCCACTGCGCTGGGACAGGTCACCCTCGTGTGGCCCCTCTCGAGGCACCTATGACACCGCATGGGGCGTGCCTCGAGAAGGTCCACCCGGGCCATCGCCCAGCCGATCCTTACTCGTCCCTTCTGGGACAGCTCCCTCGCCGTTGTAAGGGGTAGGCGCATCCAAAGGCTGGACCTGCCTCCGACGGCCACCTGCAGTGCCCCGCACTGCACGTCGGAGACGCCGCACCGTCCAGCCCCTGCTATCCACCCCTTCACCTCCTCGACGTCCATGGTGTCGTCGAGGTCTCGCAGGCGGACCTCGACCATCTTCCTCGGTCTGTCCACCCGCGCCCCGTCCTCCTCAGGGAGGACCCGCCTAATTTGCTCCTTGTCGGCATGACCTTCCCCGGAGACCTCGATGACCTTGGCACCGGTGGCCCCTGATCTGATCAGGCCCCCGATGCCAAGGTCCTCTAGCCTAACTTCTCGCCGCAGCTTGGCCAGGGCCTCCCGGTAGTCGCCGTTGGGCCGCGTGACCACAACGGCCGACGTACGCGGGAGTCTTCTCCTGGGGGCCTTTTTGGGCGGACCGCCAACCTGCCCCTTCGTCTGGGCACCGGGGGTGGCCGCCTTGGAGGCTCCCTTTGCCGCCTTCTTCCCCGCGGCCCTACTTTTTCTCCCAACCACCGCCGCGTACGACTCGACGCCCGCGGCGGGCTGGGAGGGCTTGGTGTTCCCTTTATTAGAGGAACCCACCTCCTCGATCTCCTGCGTCTGCCGCGAGAGGGGGGCCTTCTTCTTTTTCTTCTTCTTCTTCTTGGGCTCCCCTCCCGCAGCGTTCGCGACCTTCCCTGGAGGGTCTTTCGTCCCCTCTGATCCGCCCTGCTGGACGGCCCCGGGAACCGGGCGGCCACCCACGGCGCCCCCCCCCACCCTTTCGAGTGTTGGAGGGGCCCGCCGCGGGACCGCTATCACGGGCCCCGCCGCCGGCCAGAGCCCGGATCAGGTCCTCCATCCGTTGGAGCCGCCGATCGAGCTCTTTGTGGGACCGGTCGACGGCCTCCTTTATCTCCCCCCGTATCCACTCCCCGTGATCTCCTCTGCCTTCTTTGGCAAAGGTTTCCCCGCTTTCTGCGGGGCGTGGGGGGATGGTAGAAGGGGACTCTTCCCAGGGGTCGAGGGATTGGTCCGCTTCCTCGAGACGGACCTCTCCCTCTTCCCCACCCGCGTTTTTCCCGCCCCTGATGTCGAGGCCCGGGAGGTGCCGGCCGCATCCGGCGTAACCACCTCCCAGGTCCTCTTTCCCGCGGGCGGGTCGGCCGCCGTCTCTCCGGGGGGAGAAGACTCCATTGGCAGCCCATCAGCGGCCACCTCTGGCATCTCCTCCTCCCGTACCACCTCCCCCGTGGGGGTGGTGTTCCGCCTCGCCTGTGGTGGGTCGGGGGGTGGCATCTCCCTCCGATCCCGTTCCTCCCTCTCTCGCAGGAGGTCGGCGACCTGAGCTTTGAGGGCTGTGAGCTCTTCCCTCATCAGCTCCTCCCTCTCGCTCGCCTCTCCTCTCACCCTTGTGGAAAGGGTGTCTACCGCGACCCGTATATAAAGGGCCCCGTCCCTTATGAGGCCCGCAAGAGTGTATTTAAGGTTCTTGCTGATCTTGGCCGCCTCGTCGATCTTACTGGCGTACTCCGTCACTCTCGCCACAAGATCGCGGGTGGGGAGTTGGGGGATTTGTTCGGGAGAGGCTCAATTGCGCACAGTACAATTGGACACGATGCAATTGCACACAGTGCTATTGGACACATAATGTTGCGCACAGTTCTTTTGCGCACCGTTCATTTGGACACAGTTCTTTTGCGCACCGTACAATTGGACACCGTTGCTTTTGGACACAGGTTATCGAAATATAATTTGAAACACACAGACACACGCATATGCATGTAGAACCCTGTTTGGAAATTTTGCTAATTTATAAATAATAAATCTTTCTAAATCAGCGTTTGTTCAATTGGACAATTCTTTTACGCACAGTTCAGTGTCGCACAGTTCAGTGTCGCACAGTTCAGTGTCGCACAGTTCAGTGTCGCACAGTTCAGTGTCGCACATTTCACTTTCGCACAATTCAGTGTAGATGCACACAAGAATATTCTGCTTTACAAAATAGTTGATTTCACTTAATTTGTTTTTCTAATTCTTGATTACTTCACCTTGTATCTGTTACATGTGCAATGACACTGAACTATGCGAAACTGAACTGTGCGAAAGTGAACTGTGCGAAACTGACATGTGCGAAACTGAAATGTGCGACACTGAACTGTGCGACACTG
>NW_011963169.1:0-3186 GCF_000949405.1 Vollenhovia emeryi
TTCTTTGTTCCGCCGACAGTCGTCGTGGATTCTGGTGTACAGGTACCTCATCTTTCAATATCAACCGCATCACCACGCCGCTGTCTCTCACCTTCCTCGGACAATAATCGTTTATCATTTTTCGTACTTGATTTCGCGCCGTACCATCAACTACATGGTCCAACGAAACCGCGCTGACTGGCCTGTCATCGTCAACGTCAGGCTGAGCCTCAATGCACAGCACCTCCGACCAATTATCGTCAACCTTCGCCGCCACCTCCACCATCGTCTCCGTCATGTTCTCGTCCACCTTCGTTAAAGTAGCTTTCTGTTTGTGAATACGAAGTTCTGCAAAATCAGAAAGTTCGCCACCGATCAGGAAATCGTGCCCCATGTACTGATCTGGCACCACGTCAACGTCCATTACAAGGTCTAGGTCATCCACTCGCACTTCCGCCATAAAACGTCCTAAGGTACATCGTTCCGTCGACCCTACTCCGCTAAAACGGATTACCTCTGGCCGAATCGCAGGAGCACCTAGCTGAACATAGAAACTGGAACGCATTAAATGCAAATCGCTACCTGGATCAATTACCGCCATCGTCTCCTTGCCGCGAACACAGACAGTCTTATATGTTTTCTTGTCTCTATGCGTGTGAAGCGCATCCACTCTAGCTGCGGGTATTTTGGTCGCCGTCTTCGAGCCCTTCGGACACTCCGCCGCGAGATGTCCGAATTCGCCGCATGAGTAGCACTTCGCACCTTTAGATTTACTCGGACACTCCTTTCCTAGGTGGTTGAGATCACCGCAATTATAGCATCTCTTCTTCTTGCCAGTTGTCGTCTCCGTGGATCCCTTGTCCGACGCCTGCGTAGTTCCTGGACTCTTCTTCTTGAACGCCGGTTGTTTCGCCTTGCTACGATTCGTCTGCTGAATTGCGTATTGTTTTAGCCGCTCTCGTAGTTCCTTTATCGTCTTTGCGCCGTATAAAATAGATTTATGCGCCTCATCGTCTTTAATTCCGTCGATGATGTATTGAATCTTAGAATCGAGTTCCATTTCGCTATGGCTTGCGACTTCCAACACTCGATACACGTATTCTTGGTACGACTCATTCGCCTTTTTCGACATCGCCCTCAATTCCTTATGTACTTGTCGACTGTTTAGTGCGGGTCCGAATTCGTCAACAAGCGCCTCCTTTAATGCCGACCATGAGCGCACATGACACTCATAATTAGCAAAAAGTTTCGCGGATCCGCTCAAAAGCTTCTTGAGATACACGATTTTCTGCGTCTCAGTCCACTCACACAGTTCGGCAGTCTCCTCAAACGCCGTAAGCCAGCGCCGTATGTTCTGAGTACCGTCGCCGCTAAACGTTTCGAGCGCGTCTTGCACATCCCTAAATGGTAACGCAGAATGCAATGTCACCGGGTGATCACGGTACCGTCGGTCGTCACCGCGCGGGGTCGCGCTTTCTCTATAATCACTACGCGTGCGCATCGATCTACGCTCCCTTTGTCTGTGGTTGACGTCCCTCGCTATGTCGCCTTCGCTTTCTTCGTCATCGTCTGTATCGCCATCTTCGTCTTCGTCACTCTCGTCGTTTTGCAGAGCCGCCGTCAATCGTCGTCGTAAATCCGCCTTAAGGCCCACTGTCGACAGGCCTAGTTCGTCTAATTTCTTCTGCAGTTCCTTCTTCGTCATTGCATCTATGTTTTTGGCGATTCCGGTCTCTTTAGATTGCCGATCGCCCGCTGCGTCGTCCGGGCTATCCCGTATCGTCGCCATGTTGCCGCCACCTGTGCTTGCAACGTTCGCTACGCCTTGCGCACTCGTCCCCGCACCGGCGTCTCGGGCCCTGGTTAATCTCTCACGTCTTTCCGCTCTCGTACCTGTTGTATCCAGCCCTAACTGCTCGAGCCGTTGCGTTAGTTGCTTCTCCGTCAGTTCGTCTATCTGCTCATCCATAGCTTTTACCGCGTTCCGTCGACGAACGTTTCTTTCACTCGTACACTCTTCGTGTCCGCTCACGACTGAAAGATATTCGCCCGAGCCTCCTCGCCCGTTCGCGATTCACCGTACAGCTCGCTGATCCGCCTCGACCGCGTAGCGCACCGAACACCGTCTCAGTCTCGAGGTTACGCGCACTGAACACCGTCTCAGTCTCGAGGTTACGTTCACTCACCGCCGCGTGTGCCGTTCACCACGATCTCAACTTTGGCCGCGATCCCGGACGAGCCCCCAATTGTAGGATCAGGGTTATACAAAGTAAGATGGTTGGATCACGGTTAACGGTAGTAACTTTAATGAGATAGGTTAATTACATTTGCGCTTAATTCGCGCATCCTTCTCTCACTCTCGACTGACTGACTACTACTACTGACTTCTCACGCCATCTCTCTCTCTCCTTCAATGCTGCCAACTCATGGTTGTAAAAGGCCCCACACTATATTCGGTCGTTAGAGCTTATACTTGGTGCTTTTTTTTACCTTTTTTAAAAAGGTAAGTTTTTTAGGTGATATCGCCCCTTTTGTAGTGTTAAATATCTCGTACTGTTTATTTATCAGAATATAATTATCTTATTACGAGAGAGAACCTCGAAATTTCAATGATACCATGCTGTTTTCTAATTTAGTCCGATTAGTGGTCGAACATTGTCGGTTCGTACACAAAACCCATATAATTTGTATATTATACAAATGTGTTCACGAATTGACAGTTCTAGGAGCAAATTCCAAAAGTGCAGAATCACTCCAGCATCCCCTCACTGACTCGGATCTCAACAACGGCTGATCAGACGAAGTTGAGACTACGCTTAATCGATAGCTTGGGTACGATTTGTATAATAAAAGTGTTTTTACTTTTCTTCTACGTGCCCCATGAGTAGAGATATTGCAATGCAAAGTCCACGGGTCTGAATTTTCGCGTAATTTTTAATGACGACGTCCAGACAGTGCGCCCCGTAGTTTTCGGTGTCTAGGTGTATTAATACCTTGAACTGGATGTCCACGTATCCCAAGTCGCCGATAACGACGTCCAGGCAGTGCGCTCCGTAGTTTTCGGTGTCTAGGTGTATCAATACCTTGAATTCGATGTCCACGTGTCCCAGGTCGCCGATGACGACGTCCACAGTGCGCTCTGTAGTTTTCGGTGTTTAGGTGTATTAATACCTTGAACTGGATGTCCACGTATCCCAGGTCGCCGAT
>NW_011963170.1:0-3187 GCF_000949405.1 Vollenhovia emeryi
AAATAAGAAATTTGCACATTGCTTCCATTGTTATGGCTTCCTCATAGAGGAAGCTTTAAGAGCGAAATAAGAATAATTTGAATACTTTCAAGAAACATCGTAGTAAAGTTAGATTTCTCTCTTAAAGCTTCCTCTATGAGGAAGCCATAACAATGGAAGCAATGTGCAAATTTCTAATTTGCCTACTTTAATGATGAGGAAGAAATGTGCAAATTTCCAATTTGCACGCTTCAATGATGAGGAAGCAATAAGCAAATTTCTAATTTGCACATTTTCAAGAAACATCGAAAAAAAATAGATTTCGCTCCTAAACCTTCCTCTATGAGGAAGCCATGTGCAAATTTCTAATTTGCACACTTTACTTTACTTTACTTTTTCTAATTATATATTATATTGTTCTTCAGTTTTTTCAATCCAAATTTCATATATAATTCATTAAAATATGATTAATTAGTTCTTGATATACAGTTCTTGAGTTATAGACATTTGACATTTTTGGAAATCATTATTAAAGAAAATTTGCGATAGTTACACCAACCACAGACATTTCTAAAAAAAAAAAATTAAAAATTAGAAAACCTTTTACCGGTCATCGCCATATTCAAGAGGTATGCCTCTACCTATGTGTATTGAAACTTTTTGCTTCTACGAGTATGTACATTTCTTCATTACATTGTGTACCATCACTTCTGAAACACCCTGTATAATGAAAAAGAGGAGCCTCTACCTATGTTTATTAGAACTTTTTGTTTATACTAAGGTAAATGTCCCTATTCCCGACCCCTATAAGGCCGACCCAACAAAAGAATGGCGTTGTCAAGCGTGACGAAAATAAATTCGATAAAGAGTTACAATACATACTGGTGGATAGCTTCATCCATGCACTTTCCAAAAATCGTAGACTCAATCCATTCCGTCAAGTATTTTTCTAGATAGAGAGGAATAAAAGCGCACTAATGCGTGCCCCCTCTACCGACCAGCTGTGCCCAATTCCGACCGGGCATGCCCCCATTACCGACCACCTTTTTTCAGAGCATGCAAGGCAGAGGTTTCAAACGAAAAATAAACATAAATGAATGATAAACCTAAAAAATACACATAAATCATAAAAATAGTTATTTTATTTATTATAATACTATTATAATACTATTTTATTATAATACTATTATTATTGTGGTAATTATTACTCCCATTTATCATCCCATTGTTATCAAATTTTTTTCTCACTTCTTTACCGCCAGTCACAAAAATCTATAGATATCTCTGCGTAATGTAATCTACGTAGCAGGGAATAAATTATTGTTATGTACGCAGCTTTCAATCATAAACTCTACAGCATTTATTACGTTTACGTGTACGGTAATGGGGACATGCAGGCGTTTTGCTGTGCCTAATCTGGACCATCGAATAAATAAAAAAATTACAGTTTCCGACTGATTTTTTTTTTCCGAATATGACAATCAAACTGTAACGAACTATTTAGCGTTCGAATTATTATTACAAAAGGATTTTGAACTAAATATACGGACTATTTAGACGACCGACAATTCTTAACCACACTCTTAAGAATATGCGTGGATGGTGACGTGCGGCAAGAAATGCGAAAAAATATCTAATTATTGTACTTATTCTGCACGATATAATCCTTTTGTACTGCGAATTCCGGAATTTTTCCACTTCACTTATTTATAAACGTATCGATGGATTCGGTAGCTTTGTAAATAACGTTTCACGTCAAAGTGGTCGGTAGAGGGAGCATGGTCGGCAATAGGGACATTTACCTTAATGTATACATTTCACCATTACATTTTGTAGCATCACTTTTGAAACACCCAGTATAAAGAAAAAGTGTTCATGTACGGATTCCGCGAAATTTCAAACATCTATAACTCAAGAACTAATCAACCGAATATTAATCATTTCCATATGAAATAGGGGTAGAAAAGACTGGAAAGAATAATAGAATTAGAAATAGCCCGATATCTCAAAATTTGCGAAAGTTAGAGCAACCACAGATATTTCTCAAAAAATTCAAGATTTTTTCAAAAAGAAACCCATTTACCGATCATCGCAAAAATCAATACTAACTTTCCTTTAGTGATTCTTGACATTTAAAAAAAATAAGCCCGATATCTCAAAATTTATGGAAGATAGAGCAACCACAGACATTCAAATGCGTACACACACACACACACACACACACACACTCTCTCTCTCTCTCTCTCTCACACACACACACACACTCACACACTCACACGCACTCACACGCACTCACACGCACTCACACACACTCACACACACTCACACACACTCGCACACACTCGCGCACACTCACACACACTCACACACACTCGCGCACTCGCGCACTCACACACTCACACTCACACTCACACTCACACACACACACACATTTTGTAAAAATATGATTTTTAGACGTTTTAAAACATTTTAAACATATTGCCAAAGAAAACTGGAAAAAAAATTTTTTCACGAAAACAAAGCTTCCTCTATGAGGAAGCAAAAACAGAGAAAGTTTATAGTGACAAACGTTTTCGGATTGAACCAATATTTCAAGAACGTCATAGTCATGGATTTTACTCAGCAATTTTAATATTACTACTTAAAAATACTACTCTAAAATATTTTACATACTTCAAAGTCCATTTTCGTATTAAGGTTAGGATAGTTAACTACGATTCAGCGACGACGCTGGATATTGAACAAATCCAACTTTATTTCTTTGACGCTAGCGACAAAATGAAATCACGTGACACTCCTTGACGCTCATTTTAAGGGGATGCTGGAGTGATTCTGCACTTTTGCACCTTTCTAACCTAAAAACTGTCAGTTCGCGGAAACATTTGTGTAATATACAAATTAAATGGCTTACGTGTACAGATCGAAGGCAGCTTGCTATTCCGGCCAAATGAAAGAACAATATGGCATCACTGAAACTAAGTTTGTAACCCACACAGCAAAACAAGTTTCAGAAAGCTTTCCGAAAGATAACTTGGAAACTAATATTGAAATGTAAAATTGAAATCATTCAGAAATATCTTTGAAACGTTTCATCAAAGTCACATGTCATTGAAAGCTTTCCAAAAGATACCTTGGAAATTAATATTGAAATGTAACATTGAAATCATTCAGAAGTATTTCTGAAACGTTTTATCGAAATCATTTATAA
>NW_011963171.1:0-3190 GCF_000949405.1 Vollenhovia emeryi
CAAATTATTTCTTCGTAAGCTACATAATTTCGAAATTTTGATATTCGTCTTAACAAGCGCTACAACTTCGGATTTGTGACTATTGTTCTACATCGTGCCGTTTCCTAGATAAAAATTATTGAAGTTTATAGCTCTTTCTCTCTCTCTCTCTCATACCCTCTCTCTCGCACTCGCGTTGCTGCTGTAGATCTTTAAATTTCATTATTTCGAGAACTATGAGGCGTAGAGGCTTCGGATCTTTTTTAGTACCTTATTTACATTGTATTCTACATCCTATAAACAATTGGTTGTAATTTCGTAACGGTTAATATTTCTAAGATGTTTACCACGCAACATATGTTATTAGGGCCTATTAAAGACTATTATAATTTTTAATTTTAAATTTTCAAAATTTTATTTGTTAATTCGAGATCCGAAGAAGATAAAGAAATAATTTCCTTCTTGTATTTGTTAGTTAAGCTAGTTGTAAAATTAAAGCCTTTCGGATTTTATCCAAGTCTCATACTTCTCGAGATATAACCTATTTTGTATAGTTTATAATTTTAAAATTTTGATATAACAACTTCTTTCGGGCTTCACGAGCGCTACAATTTTGGTCCTTATAACTATAGCTCTAAGTCTCATCGCTTTCCAGATATTAACTAACATTTTGATTTTTGTATAATAATTCAAAAATTTGATATAATAACTTCTCTCTATCTTAACGAATGCTATAATTTTGGTTGTATACCTATGGCTCTAAATCTTATGGTTCTCTAGATAATAATTAAAATTTTATAATAAACAACCGTACGTACAAACTGCTAATTAATTCTAAGTACATAAGCTCTTAAGGTAATTGATATATGAGAAATAATAAATTGCACTGAGGTATATCATGCAATTTGAACAATTATTAATATAAACTATATATGTATATATGGTAGTAACATCATGTGCAGCATGGGAATAGTATAGAAAGAATAACTGACATATTATAAAGGGTAACGCATAATAAGAAACTATATATATAAGTAATATTATGTATGGCATATAAATGGTATCCCTATAATGATACGCTACTGTAGTATTTTAATAATAAAAATAGCGGAATGTGTCGGTATGAGTTAATGGAATATGCTTGAATAATGGTATATGAAGTATAAAAGCAAAATATTATAATTATGAAAGCAAAATTACTTCGACGAATGCCGGTGAAATGATATATGGATATATAATGGTAGTATCTTAATAATTAAATGATAGTATATATTCGCACACATGAGATAATAACTAAAAATATTATACTTAAAGTAATTGTTATAATTGGAAAATCGAAAATTTTCACGGGACGTTACACCTCCCCCCTTATTTAACAATGTATCCCGACACTTTGTTAGGGATACATTGTGAATCGCCGCTGCGATTCGATAGATCAGGGTACAGGCGTAGCACGGAATTTCCAGCATGATTAATATTTGGAGTCGGTTACGGAGGGGCTTTATATGTGAGTCTCTCCTGGGCAGGTGCAGCAGTGACGTGGTGGAATGAACACCTCTGGCAGGTGTGTATCGGAGTATCGGTGGAAGGGGTTGGTTCAGGTTTTTATGCAGAATCGGGCTCAGCATGGCGGTAGGCAGGAACTTGGTGGTTCGGCTGCCGGCATGGCTTACGGATATCCAGAAATCCGTAGCCAGCGGTGTAGCAGGATCACGAGCTGTTGACCGAAGTCCTCGTTGTTTGAGAGGGAAAGTTCAGAGTTGCTTCCCTCTGTTTAGGCGTTGCCATATGCTGAAGTTGAGCGGGGCGGTGTTGTATGCAGCCCCGCAAAATGCGAAGAACTTCCAGCTCGGATCGTAGTATTGCTGAATTAGCAGGATTGGCGATGCCGACCCGATTGGTTCACTTAGAAGTTTGTTTGTAGGAAACAGTGGGAAGTAGTGGTTTAGGGGAGTTACTGGGGCGTCACTTCTGGGGTCTGCTTCAGAGAGTTCTCGGTTTCTTTAAGTTTAGTTATTTTCAGGGTTCCTTACATACTAAAATCTTATTTATATCAAAAGAGCGACATGGTTAAGTACTCGTAGTTAGTCGCCTCTGTATCTATCTAATAGTTCCAGACGCCAAATACTATAAGTTAATACGTCGTACATTAAAAATGCTATCCGCCTATAGTTAATTCCGGCTTGGCGTAACTGCGTAACGCACTCGAAGTAGGCGGTAAAACATTCCCTGCAATCTACCGCGCTTTTAAAGATAATTATGTTGCGGTGACATATACTGCACAGGATAGTCCCTCGTGGTCCGTAGAGCAAGATATGTAAGACACCCGGCTCGAGGGACGAGGAAGGATTTTGATCATAGCAATTAACACAAACGTAGTTTGGGTTATTAGGTTCGCGGAAGGCGACGACCAAGGAGCATTCGCATCTCAGGATGTGATACCTCCGGATCAACGGATGCACCCTGGGTGGTAACCTTCGATAAGGACACATGTTTCAGTCCCTTATAGAAACAGATGATTTTACAATTTGTTGTATTCGAATTTAAGGTCGTTAATATTGACCTGCTGGCTGCGAAGGGCAAGCAGCAAATTTATGTATTCAGTAAATGTGGACGTATGTCCGGTCTCCTGGAGAGTTGAAGTAAACTTAAAACAGAAACAGAAGTTATGATTTAATACAGGCCACCATAGTCAAAGCCAATTAAACAATTTATCTCAAGTACTATAGCTAATGAAAAAAAAGTATTACTATGCTTAACGTAATTGTGATGAGCGTAGCGGTTTCGGGTGCGCAGTCTATGCTCTTTGCGTACCTCGTTTTCCTATTACTAAACGTTTATATGGTTCTTAACGATACTATCTTTATAGATATTTTATTCATGAAAATATGAAAAAGCGGTAGGACTGTATGTCTGAAGCGCGGTTAAATATTTAATAAAAATAACAAAAGCAGTGGGATACTAGAATTGTTCCCTTAAATGCAATATATACGTATAGGTATATGTATTATATTATGCAAAGTTTATCCGGTGCACGGTCTACATATTTACGTACCACGTCTTCCTATTACCTATGCTTATAGTACATACAATATAAGTTTTGAAGTTCTCTTGATTAACAATCTATTAGTAATATTCTCCCTCGATGGGAATCATAAAGTACGATTTCCGTCGAGGATGAATCCTCTTAAATCCTCTTCGTAACTGAGGA
>NW_011963172.1:0-3191 GCF_000949405.1 Vollenhovia emeryi
TTAGGCCGGCCCACTGCCCAATTCAAACGTGTGGCGATCGATCGTTACAACTCTCTGCGCGCCTAGTAACGATCGATCGATCTCGCCGCACGTTTGAATTGGGCAGTGGGCCGGCCTAAGACAGCGATTTTTAATAATTAATAACTCGCTGACTTTTGCGAAAATTGCAAAATGGTAGAGGACTTTTCGACTTAGTCTAGTCCACTCTATCCCACAATAAGCGTTGATGCGGGTATTACATAACACCCTGTAGAAGTACACTATCAACTGCACTTCACAATGATCGATGGGAAAACGATTAATATCCTTACGGATACTGCGAATTCACGTTGTTACATCTGTAATGCAGGACCAAAAGAAATGGCGGATCTTTCGACCATAAAAAATCGAAAAATCATGGAAGGATATCTGAAGTATGGTTTATCCACCTTGCACGAGTGGATTAAATGTTTGGACTGTATTCTTCATATAAGTTATAAATTACTACTGAAGACTGCAACTATTCGGGGGGCTGATGTCGAACAAAGAGCGATCATACCTGTACAACATCGGAAAAAGGAAATACCAGCGAAACTGAAGGATGCGCTTGGTATTTCTGTTGATCAAGTCAGTTGTGGAAGTGGAACGTCGAATATGGGAAATGTAGCCCGAAAATTTTTCTCAAATTGGTCCACAGTTTCCGATATCACTGGCGTTGATGGAGAGCTGATCAGGAGACTAGGAATTATAATAATCGCCTTATCGAGTGCGCATGCAATTAATGTGACAAAATTTGATGAGTACTGTTGGGACACTGTTGTTCGTATGATGGACCTATACCCCTGGTTCCAGATCCTCTAGTGTACATAAATTACTCGTACATGGCGCACAAGTAATCCAGGCGATACTGGTTCCTATTGGAACACTCAGTGAGGAAGCACAAGAAGCGGTGAACAAATTATATCGTGCCTATCGAAGTTCTCATACTCGGAAGTCGTCACTGGTCAATACTACCACCGATTTGATGAACATAATGCTTGTCAATTCTGACCCATTCATCACATCTTTACGCGGACTGTCACAACAAAAGAAGAAAGAAATACCGATAGAAGCACAACAGCTTTTGACTTTTGAAAAAAGTGCGAGTAGGTATAAAGAAGTTTGCAATATTGATTCGTCTTTCAGCACGTAAATTTCTTATCGTAATCTTCTATAATTTATGTTTAAAGGTACTTCTATAGAGGATGACGAAGAAACAAGTGACAGCCATATTCTCCTTTCAATAATGTATTCCAATAAACAATAAATGAAGTATATACAAAAAAAGGTAAAAAAAAGCACCAAGTCTAAGCTCCAATTCAACCGAATATATTTTGTTACTCTATCTTTTTTGCAAAAGTGTAATCTCTACAAAAATATCTTTACTGCAAAAGTATCTTCTTTACAAAAATAGTGTCTCCACAAAAATCTTCTGTACAAAAATATCGTCTCTACAAAAATATCTTCTCTACAAAACTATCTTCTCTACAAAAGTAATGATATCAACAAATTGCGCCAAATAAAACAGCGGATATTTATACAAACTAGTTGCTTTAGCATTAGTTTTTGCTTAAAAAATGTTATATTTCTTAAAAAATCAAACTAAAGATTTTATTGGAAAAAATAATCGAGTTAATAATAAAACACCGATGAAAAGAATAGCAACTGTTTAGAAATTTATAAACTCTGTATCTGTTCAGGCGAATTAAGGCGTGTGTCTATGACGCTAGTACTTGGTCCAAGTTCTAATTCCGCAAAATATGTAGCCAATCAATGTAGCTGTTCCACAAAAGCTGCAAGTTGATTGGCTACGCATTCCTCAAAACTAGAACTTGGACCAAGTACTAGCGTCATAGACACACGCCTTAATTCGCCTGAACAGATAGAGTTTCTAAATTTCTAAACAATTGCTATTCTTTTCATCGGTGTTTTATTATTAACTCGATTATTTTTTCCAATAAAATCTTTAGTTTGATTTTTTAAGAAATATAACATTTTTTAATAAAAAACTAATGCTAAAGCAACTAGTTTGTATAAATATCCGCTGTTTTATTTAGCGCAATTTGTTGATATCATTACTTTTGTAGAGAAGATAGTTTTGTAGAGAAGATATTTTTGTAGAGACGATATTTTTGTACAGAAGATTTTTGTGGAGACACTATTTTTGTAAAGAAGATACTTTTGCAGTAAAGATATTTTTGTAGAGATTACACTTTTGCAAAAAAGATAGAGTAACAAAATATATTCGGTTGAATTGGAGCTTAGACTTGGTGCTTTTTTTTACCTTTTTTTAAAAAGGTAAGTTTTTTACGTGATATCACACCTTTTGTAGTTTAATTTAATTATAAGTTTCCATACTACTTCATTCTAAGATTTGATGTACCTTGGCGGAGATAAAATTCATAATTTGAATTGTCATCAAATACCTACCTCACGCATTTTCATGCACTACACATATTTGATGCATCTTTTCTATTTACAGAATTGGAGCATTATAATTATAATTCTGATTGTTCAAATGTTTTCTGTATGACACGATACATAACATTTTTAAATGGAATTCTGTCTCGAATTCTGTTGCAAATTATAGATCGTGTAAAGTGGGCTTTAGACACTAGACACGTATAAGAAACGTATTTTAAACTAACACGTGCTGCCTGGGATATGTACAATAATATTGCAACGGTCAGAAATTTTCTGAGCTAAGATTGGATTAGAAGATTAATTCAATTTCAGCACTTCCAATAAAAAATATTCTGCTAGCTCGACCAATGTTACCTTATTATAATTTAACAAGGTTTTCTGAATATTGAATTGTAACATTTACAAGACATTACAATTCAGCGGCCATTAGACGTTTTTGCAATATCTTATCAACGTTGATTTTACAAATCGTTACATAGGCCAGGAAATACCGTCTGTTAGGAAACAGCGAGAACTTATTCAAGGGAGTGGCACCCGTTTGGCCACGTCAATATTGACCACAGTCCCGATTGACCACGTTAATATCGACCACGTTGTGTATGACCACGTTGATATTGACCACGGTCCCGATTGGCCACGTTGCAATTGACCACGGTCCACGCTTCCTACCGGAAGCGTGTGCGTGTGTGCGTGTGTGCGTGTGTGCGTGTATGCGTGCGTGCGTGTGTGTGTGTGTGCGTGCGTGCGTG
>NW_011963173.1:0-3191 GCF_000949405.1 Vollenhovia emeryi
GTGGTCAATTGCAACGTGGTCAATCGGGACCGTGGTCAATTGCAACGTGGTCAATCGGGACCGTGGTCAATTGCAACGTGGTCGATCGGGACCGTGGTCAATTGCAACGTGGTCAAGTGAAAAGTCAAGTGAAAATGTTGGTCTGGTCGACGACGACGACGACCAAGACGATGACAAAGACGTTTCTTAATCCAAAATTTAACAAATCTGACTTTTGCATTGCAATACCTCCACTCCTGGGGCACGTAGGAGAAAAGTAAAAACACTTTTATTATGCAAATCGTACCCAAGCTATCGATTAAGCGCACTCTCAATTTCGTCGGATCAGCCGTTGTTGAGATCCGAAAATCTGAGGGCCCGTCAACTCGTGTACTCGCGTAAACTTACACGGTCGGTGTCGCACGCGTGTACTAGCTACGCTTACACTTGGCGCGAGACACTACCGTGTCTCGTGATAGTAACATAAAAAATACTTCCGATTAATTATTCAGTGTGGATCTCTATTAGTGAAAATATATGAGTTGATCTGTATTAGTGAAAATGTATGTTAAATTTAGTGAAAGTTACAATGAACTTGCTCTAAGCTACAGTCCATCGGAAAATGCATCTTTCTCATCGTCTTTTTCAAGAAACTAGAGCAACACGAAGTCATCGAATCATCACTACATCATCTCTGCAAGGTAAGAGCGCGAGTGAGAAAGAGAGAGAATGTGTGTGCGTGTGTGTGCGTGTGTGTGTGTACTAGCGCGTCGCGATCAGCTGATGGCAGCGTCGCACAGTGGGGTATTTGTATTAAAAAGTTGGCCAAAATTACTTTTTGACAAATTTTGGTTTAAAATATACTACTAATCATATACATATGTGTATTTATTATAAATATTTACACTGTAATCTATTTTGAGCAATTATAAGTGTTTTTGAAAATAAAATAAAAAGGTGTACAAAAATTAATTAAAAATATTAATTATACACGGAGAGGCCGATATGATTACCACATAAAAATGAACTATTGTGTAAGGCCTTAAGATCATTGACTTTCTATCTATTCTAAAAAACATAAGACTTTTTCCCAAACATAAAAAACATTCTGGAAGACGTACTTGCTTAATGAAAAACTTTAGGTTAGTGTATATATTTTTTACTTTTAATTACTATGGGGCTTACTTCGCTTAACTCTATTTTAGGAACGCCCAAGGAAGTGGATCGCAAGGGAGGAAAGTAATTCTTCGACTCTTTTTCTGTTAATGCCTCAGGGCTAAGGATATATATTTAAGGAATATATTAAAGGAGTATGATACATAGCAGTTTATATCCGTCGAGGAGTATACGGAAAATATTGGCTATTTCGAGCCTGGCCACCGCGCTTCTTAGTTTGCGTAAAGGCGTCGCGCTTACTGACTAGCGGGACGGAAGTTGAAAACTTCGGCAGAGGGACAGGATCCGTTTGGGTACCAAAGTCGCAGAGTGTTGGTACGGTCTGCGTCATCAGACTACGGAAGGTTTTTGGTGGAACATTCTCCACGTAGTCTGATGGCGATAGTGTGACTCGCGGCGTGAGAGGTCTTTTACGCTTTGGGGTTCTACAGATGGGAACGGGCGAAGGTGTCCGCGGTGTGTTGGGCTTTTTGAAGAGAGCGGGAGACGGAGTCCGTGGAGCAGGAGATGGAGTCCTAGAAGCGGGAGATGGAGTCCGAGGAGCAGGAGACGGAGTCCGTGGATCCGGAGATGGGGCCCGTAGAGTCGGAGAGGGAGTCCGTGGGGCCGGTATCTTTTGCGACTCTGTGTGTGTTCGGCGTCGTTTTAGATACTGGTCCAGAGGTATAGGCCGCGTCTTCCTCTGTACCGGTAGCCAGTCGTCCTGTCTCGGCGGAGTTGGCCTTTCGGATTTCCAGGGTCGCGATCTCTTATTCCTGGAATCAGTATCTATAAAGAAAGTACAGAGTTAGTATTTCATCTGAAATGTTTCGCTCTGAGTCTATGCGTTTTACGCAGATCTCCACTCACGATGCAGCGATTTACGCTTTGTTGGCGAAACCATGGCGCCTGTGCGATAAAGCGGTCTAGCGCTTGTTGTGCGATCAATGCGCACGTGGTTGAGCGACTCGCGCTTTTTAGGGGCGTCTAAGGCGCCTGCAGTAGAGCGACTCAGCGCTTTTGAAACTCGAAGTGGAGCGACTCAGCGCTTATATTCCCGAAGGAGAGCGACTCAGCGCTTTGTATGCGTCTAGGGCGCAAGGAACAGCGGCTATGCGCTGGGTATCGTGGCGTCTGAGCGCCGAAGTGAAATGAAAATGCTCGCATTTCCTCCCTTATATACTGGTAGTCACTAAATTTCACTCCCGAGAGAATCCGCAACGCAGCGGCGGCGCCGCGAACTAGCGCGGCCGCCCAGAGTGGGGCTAACGCCAGGCGCTTATGTTGGGGGCCGGGCGCCCTGTGCTAAGCATCAGGTGCGCGCGACCGCGTGGTTGCTGAGGGCCCGGCGCCTGTGGCTACCGTAGGCCGCCACAATTACATATATGTAACAATATGTTTTAATAATATGAAATATAATATTATAATATAATATTGCACAGTAATTGCACATATAATATAATATTACACAGAAGGCATTCAAGCTTCTTCGTTTGATGAATCTACTGTATCCTCAGAATTGTTAGTGTTATCTGTTGAAATATCTCCTTTTGGCATGGGATCAGTAGGAAGAAGCATATCCCCCCCCCGTGTGGGCCACCTTGTCGTGGTGGGGGGGCTTAAGGCGGGCGTCCGGCTGGGAACCGTTGTGTGCCGCTTTTAGGCTCCGGCGGTTCCATGGGCTGGGCGTCCGCCGACTAAGAGCCCACTTGGCCAGCGTATGGCCTTTTTTTTTTACGTGTGGAAATCCTTTATGGATACCCGGGCCCCCTGGGGAAGGGGCCGAGGTTATGTGGGACTGCCCTCCTAATGTCGATCGGAGTGCACCCGGCAAACAGTGCCGGGTGCGCGGCCTACCCACTAAAACCACACGGCAGCCTGCGCTGTGCTTTACAATTGGGGGGCGGCCAGGAATTGACTAGTCATATCGTCTGTACCGCCCCCCGCACCGGCCGCCGTTGTTGTTGGCGGGCCTCAGCGCGTCCCCCCTCCAAGGAGGGGGGATGGGCCCCATCCCTCATCCCTCGACAGAGATGAGCGATAGGGGCCCCCTTCTC
>NW_011963174.1:0-3192 GCF_000949405.1 Vollenhovia emeryi
CCACATGTTAATAAGAGTGACCACAATTTAATAAATTTTCACTTTCAATAAAATTACGTGTCGAAGGTGAACACTCTGCGAATTCACAAATGTCTTTAATGGTCAAACGCATCTTCTAAGTATTATTTAATCCTTCTAAACAACACAGTCAGGTTAGGAGGTTAGGACAGTGTCCTTATTGTGGCGGCCATATTGGAGACGTGACGTCACGAGTTAATATCCCAATAACAATAATTTCACTAAAGTTACTCTTATTTTTTCCTTTCTATACTGGAGTATTGGAGTTTTCATGTATACTCTCATCAAAGTTTTAATAGACTCTTGGACCATCACTATTTTATTTTCCATATTCACAGCCTATATTATTTTCTAACAAAAGTAAAGTTTTAGAAAAAAAATATCAACAATACTGTACAGCATATACAAGCCGAGGCTGCATGACGCATGACGCATTCCGCAATTCTTTGCCCGGCCTGTTCACATGGTGCAGAAAAAAGGCCAAAAATGCGTCAAAGCAGTTCAAAAATTTAAAATTATTATGTTAAACTTTTTAATATTTAATATAAAATTTTATATAACATTAGATTAATAATAATTATTGCTATTATAAATATTATATTTTATAAAAACGTTTGAATTATTTTAATAAAACTGTTATTACATCTATTATTTTCATTCCGGATGCGTCATTGCTCGTCTATGACGCACCATGGGAACAGGCCGGCCAGACATTTCCGTCACTCGTTGATACGGCAAAGCTCTGATTGGTTGCTTCAATAACGCACTCTCTATTCCGTACTCCTATTCTGCACCATGTGATTTCAGCCTAACAGAACGAAGCGCCGCAGATCCCGCTTCAACGTGTAACTTGGACGTCTTCTCGCCCAGAACTTCCAGAACTTCCGAACTTCCAGAGCGTCCCAGATCATCGCTTGTAAGTCTCGTCAGCGTGCATGTCACGTAACTATCCCTGCTCGTGTCGAGTATCCGTCGGAACAGATAAGTGCCCCTGGTATTACGAACTGTCGCTGTCGCCCATCGGCCCATCGCCCCCGAGCGCGGATCTCTGTCAAACCCCCCCCCCCCCCTCGCTATTTATATATAAGCATACATTAAAATATTACCCAGCGTTATTCGATATCATTAGCCTTATCATATTTCTTTTTCCGTTTAACATTCTTGCGATAACTGTAACACAGCTCAAATTCTATAAAGGCTATGCGTGAGCGATATCACCTCTTGCGATCTCCAAACAGCAGTACACTCCGTCATTTTTTACACTTTCTCACAAGATTTTTTAAGAAATATGTACGTCGGATGCCGGGTACCTTCTGCAGTGATATCGGAGAGACGTGCAACAACCGAGAATCAAGATGATTGTTTATCTTATACGCGATTCTCGATTCTTTCTTCTATTAACTTCTTATGCTTTCTCTCTTGCTTTACATTGGCACATCAGCTTATAAAAATAGAGTGTTACAAAACAGTTGACAGAATATACTTCTTATCTAGAGTATTGTAACTCCTTAAAGGCAATGAAAAATTCCAGTATACGTGGAATGATCTTAAAGGCATCTTGGAAATATTTAGAATTACTTCTGTATTCTAATTATAATTATTCACATTGATTGATCAAATTGAGGTTAACTTACACCAACGAATGTCTTGCGAGATCATAAGCCAGAAGGTTCTTGTAGTAAGTACCAGATAGCAAAAATGGAATCCGCACTCCATCGACTACATCGAATACAATATTATTGGAGGCATCGCTTTTTGTCGAATAAGTCTTGTTTATGAAAATTCCAGAATAGCGAGTGAAGGCTTCTGCGAAAGTAATAAAAAAAGTACTGTAAATATTGACAGTGGCAGTGCACGATATGTAAATGACACATAACTATACAGTGCAAGTAGGTGTTATAAGAAGGAGAACATTAATTTGAGTATAAATATACTCTTCTTAATAGGTACTCCCGTGGACTTTGTACCGGCAAATCTGCGTTTAACAATTTAGATGTAACATTTAATTGACTGCAAAAGAAAATTACGCCATACCATAATTAACAATTCCCTGTCGCGCCGCAAGGCAATTTTTCAGAAGAGGAAGCATGTTGTGCGAGAGACGAATGACACCTCCTTTTTTTCCGATTATGTGGTGCGCCGCTTTGACTATATCAGAGCTGTCCACGAACTGCTCATTTCGGCCGATTTTCGCGAGGTACCGTTTATCACCCCCTACTCCAGTCATTAAGAAAAACTGTAAGCAAGCGTGCGACGCTCAGCTTCAGGTACGATCGTACGTATCGGTAATCCGACGCCGTTGCGTGCCCCTTGACTGCCAAATGTCAGTTTCTAAAACGTGATATGTTTAACATCTTTTTAAATAATTATTTCAATGAGAAATTTTTAATTTTCGAATATTAATTACATTGACGAGAATATTTTTAGTGCTGGGGAAACCACTTAAAAAAACGCGTCAATTATAGTACTTCCTGGGTGACGTGCAAATTTATTACTAAAAATATTCTTACTTGAGGGTCTCTAGAGAGATCTGCACTACCCTGCCGGAAATAATTCTACAAAATTCTACAAAATTCTACAAAAAAATTAAATATAACTGCCAGAATCTACGAAATTCTACGTAAGTAAATTTAAAAAGTGTTATAGAGAAATCAACATGAAAATGGAACACTTTTGTTAATTTTTGTAATATTCTACACGTAAGCAGATGTTTTAATTCTTTAAGATTTTGTTGTTTCACAAATTTTTTAAACCAGTAAAGTTTTGTACTAATTTTTACAAATTGTACATTTTCATGAAATATTACTCGCATTAATTTCTTGATTTGAGAACATTGTAATTTGCGGTACTATTTTGTAGATATTTTTACAAAAAATACATGGGTAAAAGTGCCGAATAGGGGACCCAGCTCCTACGACCTTGACCTTCAAGGTCAAGGTCAAGGTCACCCTCCTGAGTGACCCTCAGAAGGTTTTAGCCGTCGCTCGTTGCTCGTTAAAAAGTTATTAACAAAAAAAGTTTGGTTTATGTGTAAGTTGCAAATGCGTTTAGCACGGCGCGCTGCGCGCGCCCTCCCCCCTCCCCCTCCCCTCCCCCGCCACGCCCCTCCCCCACCCCACCCGTATTTACAACCTACCATCTTATCTATATGGATCGGAAACATTTTGTATCGGG
>NW_011963175.1:0-3193 GCF_000949405.1 Vollenhovia emeryi
CCGATCCTGGAAATCCGAACGGCCACCTCCGCCTCGACAGGACGACTGTCTACCTATCCATAGAAAGACGCGTCCGATCCCCTTGGACCAGTACCTCAAACGACGACGGACGCACGACGAGTCCAAAAAGGTTCTGGCTCCACGAACTCCCTCTCCGACTCCTCGAGCTCCATCTCCGGATCCACGAACTCCCTCTCCAACTCCTCGAGCTCCATCTCCGGATCCACGAACTCCCTCTCCAACTCCTCGAGCTCCATCTCCGGATCCACGGACTCCGTCTCCGACTCTCTTCAAGAGGCCCCGTACACCGCGGACACCTTCGCCCGTTCCCCTCTGTGGAACACCGAAGCGTTCAAGGCCTCTCACGCCACGAGCCGTCCTGTCTCCATCGGACTACGTGGAGAATGTTCCACCCCGAACCTTCCGTAGTCTGATGACACAGACGGTGCCAACGTTGTGTGACTTCGGTACCCAGACGGATCCAGTCTCCTTACCGGAACCCGCAACACAGTTCCCGATAATCACTAAACGTGACGCGTTTACGCAAACAAAAAAACGCGGCGGCCAACCTCGATATAGTCCATATCACCTCTGTACTCCCCGTCGGATATAACTCCTGTGTACCATACTCCTTTTATACATTCCTATTCTTTAAATATATATCCTAAGCCATGAGGCGTTAAAAGAGAAAGAGTCCAAAAAGTTACTTTCCTTCCTTGCGATCCACATCCTTGGGCGTTCCTAACATAGCATTTAAGCGAAGTAAGCCCCATAAATTGGTGACCCCGACGTGATCGCAAGGTTGAAAAATGCCGCAAGACGAGAGAGTACAAATTACGGCTGAAAGCCTCGTACACAAAGTCGCTATTCGCGTACCCCCCTTCTGGAACGACGAACCGGAACTATGGTTCGCACAATTAGAAGGTCAATTTACAATTAGCGGAGTTACACAAGATTCTACTAAATATTCATACGCTCTATCGCAATTAAATTCAAGTCAAATCAAAGAGATTAAAGACGTAATCACTCAGCCTCCCGCAACCGAGAAGTATGAAGCGGTGAAGCAAGCACTCATACAGCGCATGTCTGTCTCACAAGAACAGCGCACACGACAGCTCTTAGAGCTAGAGGAGTTAGGAAATCGCAAACCATCACAATTTTTGCGACATCTCCGTACCCTGGCCGGAGATAATGTGCCGGACTCTCTCTTACGCACGCTCTGGCTGGGAAGACTTCCACAACAGGCTCAGATGATTCTAGCCACCAGGGCCAACGACCGTCTTAACGAGGTAGCAGAGCAAGCCGATCGCATCCACGAGATGACGAACAAGGCAGTGGTAGCTTCTACGTCCACATCTGCAGCAACCACGCTCGAAGCAAAAGTAGAGGCTCTAACCAAGCAAGTTGCTTCTCTCACTACGCATCTTTCCCGAGACAAGAAACGGGACAAGAAATCCGAAAGGAAACGAAGTCGAAGTCGCAGTCAGAAGCCGACGAAGAGCACAGATAATGACAAGCACTGTTATTATCACAACAGATTCGGCGAGAAAGCTAAGAAATGCACCCAGCCATGCACCTACAAACCGGAAAACTAAAAGGGGAGTCACTAGCGGCGGCAAGCCGACTCGCCCCTTCGCAACGCCGCCTTTTCGTAACGTGTCGGGATACCAAGAAGCGATTTCTCATTGACACAGGGTCCGACGTCAGTGTATATCCACGCTCTATGACAGCGGGCTACACGGCGTCTTCCACCTACGAACTATTTGCTGCAAACGGCTCTACAATAAACACATACGGCTGGCTTACATTGCAGCCGGAGCTCGGGTTACGACGTGCTTTCCCTTGGCGCTTTATCGTCGCCAACGTCACAGTACCCATCATCGGAGCTGACTTCCTGGCATACTATCACCTGTTACCCGATCTACAGCGAGGCCTTCTCCTAGACGGAAAAACAGAACTACGCACAAAAGGCACGGCAGAGAAAGGAACTACGCAATCCGTCAAGGTGCTGGCAATAGAAAACGGCTACCATCGTATCTTGGCAGAATTTCCCGGGATTACGCGGGCTACTGCCGGGACGCGAAAAGCAAAACACGCTACCAGGCATCACATCAAGACGACGGACGGCCCACCTGAAGCCTGTCGTCCACGAAGACTCGCCCCCGACAAACTCAAGGCAGCCAAGGCTGAGTTCGACCTCTTGCTTCAAGAAGGGGTCATACGAGTATCGAAGAGCCCCTGGGCGACGCCACTACACATGGTGCCGAAGAAAGGGGATTCATGGCGGCCCTGTGGAGACTACCGGAGACTCAACGCGAGGACCGTCCCCGACCGCTACCCTATCCCACATATTGAGGATTTTTCGCAACGCCTCCACGGCAGCAGAATCTTCTCTACACTAGATCTTGTACGAGCGTACAATCAGATCCCCGTACACCCCGAAGACGTTCCGAAGACAATTTATGGGGCTTACTTCGCTTAAATGCTATGTTAGGAACGCCCAAGGATGTGGATCGCAAGGAAGGAAAGTAAATTTTTGGACTCTTTCTCTTTTAACGCCTCATGGCTTAGGATATATATTTAAAGAATAGGAATGTATAAAAGGAGTATGGTACACAGGAGTTATATCCGACGGGGAGTACAGAGGTGATATGGACTATATCGAGGTTGGCCGCCGCGTTTTTTTGTTTGCGTAAACGCGTCACGTTTAGTGATTATCGGGAACTGTGTTGCGGGTTCCGGTAAGGAGACTGGATCCGTCTGGGTACCGAAGTCACACAACGTTGGCACCGTCTGTGTCATCAGACTACGGAAGGTTCGGGGTGGAACATTCTCCACGTAGTCCGATGGAGACAGGACGGCTCGTGGCGTGAGAGGCCTTGAACGCTTCGGTGTTCCACAGAGGGGAACGGGCGAAGGTGTCCGCGGTGTACGGGGCCTCTTGAAGAGAGTCGGAGACGGAGTCCGTGGATCCGGAGATGGAGCTCGAGGAGTTGGAGAGGGAGTTCGTGGATCCGGAGATGGAGCTCGAGGAGTCGGAGAGGGAGTTCGTGGAGCCAGAACCTTTTTGGACTCGTCGTGCGTCCGTCGTCGTTTGAGGTACTGGTCCAAGGGGATCGGACGCGTCTTTCTATGGATAGGTAGACAGTCGTCCTGTCGAGGCGGAGGTGGCCGTTCGGATTTCCAGGATCAG
>NW_011963176.1:0-3193 GCF_000949405.1 Vollenhovia emeryi
TGATTTATAAGTTCTGCGATCATCATTGTCAGCTAATATTTTTCTATGTAATAAAGGTATACTAACCTTAGCCTGTGTGTTTTCCTCACAACCAGTACTGGAAATAACCTATATTAAAAATATAGGTTATTTCCAGTACTGGTTGTGCACACATACACTATACACAGATTTTCCGTAGTAACAGTGAATACTGGAACGCAGTCGGAATCTGTCAAATATTCCGAATCGTGTGCCACACAGAGCTACGTCTCGTGTACCGAGCGCACATGTATGACATGTGTCGCGTTTTGACAGTAAGCACGATATATCTGTCTTCGTCTAACGATTGCAGCGCCATCTCTTGCAAGATCCGGCAGCTACTACTAACGCAATATGGCTCCTTGTATTATACTGCATCTAAATTTTCATGTACAACTTTTTTCTATTAGTCCCACTTTTTTTCTAGGCCTTCAACCTTACTTCTAATTGCACGATATTGTTCGGAAATGTTGTCCCTAGGGCGCTCTGGTGTCATTTTGTACCTATGAACTGTAGAATTGTTGTAATAAGCCAATATTCTCATCAAGTGACAATTCTAATTATTATTTTTTTGTTTCTGGTATGAAGACGACCAGCGCGCTCTTCATTTTTGTGCGTACTTTCATTCTGCGCAAGAATTTTTCAATTCTGTAAAGCCAATTAAAAGTTATACTAATAGAAAAAAGTGTCGGTATAGTAGTCACTCCAGCATCCCCTTAACTGAAATTAGCTTTTTTCTATGAACGATTTAGCGTATTATATACTTACTTTTTAATTTTTAATAGATAATAATATGACTGAAAAAAGTAATAGGATCTGTTTAAGTTGACTCAATATCTGCATTATCTTGACTTGAATCACTAGAATCAGTATTATGCGTTGCTGAACTGCTTTCCTTTCCTTCGTCCTCCTTTTCAGAAAATTTCGAATTTTCTTCATTCTCTTTATTATTATCATCTAATAATGATTCGTCACACAAAGAACTTTGTTCTTCGGAGGTATTGTTGTCCACTTGAGTCACTAAATGAGAATTAGACTCGCTGGAATTATTGTCTTTCGGTGTGTTATGATCGTTTGGATCGTTAGATTCGGTATTTTCAACATTAACTGGATCATCATATGGTTCTTCAAGATTAATAATCTTTTTATTTTTTTCTCTATCTTCTCTATTAATCTTTTTATTTTTTGTTTTATTTCGAGTTGGCAGATTATTAAGTTCATAAATTTTGTGCGCGATATGCGTTCCGACTTGTTGTGCCTGAAAGTCTGCTGCTACTTCGTCATGACCTTTCTCAGACATTGCATAATATTTAACAGCAGCTACAAACAAAAAGAAATACTTTGTAAATCACAATATATGCAATAAATTATTTCAATCTTGTAACAATTTACCTCTTATGGCTTGTAACTTTGTAGAATCTAGTGCTGGTCTAGGTACAGTTTGTACTTTATTTTTATTTCTATTTGATGCAATACCAGTCACTGAACTTTCTTGAAGAGTTTTAATTCCAAAAACAGCGATCGCTAGATTTTTCATAAACTGTGGTAATGTTTTCGAGATTACACATACTGTATCATATTGACGTGCACATATATATATGTATATTCCATAACCAAAATGAACCTATAAGTACAGCAAAAATGATAAATATTATAATACTAGATTTCAAGTAAGACCCCCAAATATCACGAGACACGGTAGTGTCTCGCGCCAAGTGTAAGCGAAGCTAGTACCGCGCGCGCAAGACCGACCGTGTAAGTTTACGCGAGTACACGACTTGACGGGCCCTCAGATTTTTTTTTCTCAACAATGGCTGATCCCACGAACTTGAGACTGCGCTTAATCGATAGCTTGGGTACGATTTGCATAATAAAACTATTTTTACTTTTTTCCTACGTGCCCCATGAGTAGAGATGTTGCAATGCAAAGTCCAAAAGTCTGAATTTTCACGTAATTTTTATTAAGAAACATCGTCATCGTGGTCGTCGTGGTCGTCGTGGTCGTCGTGGTCAACCAGGCCAAAGTCCATCTCAATTTTCTGCCGCAACGTGGAATTGGCGCTGCTGTCGCGTATCTCACGTAGCGTCTCGCGCCAAGTTTGAATAAGTCTAGGTGTATTAATACCGTAGTTGTCGGTGTCTAGGTGTATTAACGATCGAGTTCAAGGTATTGATACACCTAGACACCGAAAACTACGGGGCGCACTGCCTGGACGTCGTCATCGGCGACCTGGGATACGTGGACATCGAATTCAAGGTATTGATACACCTAGACACCGAGAACTACGGAGCGCACTGCCTGGACGTCGTCATCGGTGATCTGGGATACGTGGACATCGAGTTCAAAGTATTAATACACTTAGACACCGAAAACTACGGAGCGCACTGCCTGGACGTCGTTATCGGCGACCTGGGATACGTGAACATGCAGTTCAAGGTATTAATACACCTAGACACCGAATACGTCGACGTTTTAAAAATTACGCGAAAATTCAGACCCGTGGACTTTGCATTGCAATATCTGTACTCATCCCAGTGAGAAAGCTAATATCAATTCGATATCGATTCGATATCAATACCATCAGAACATATCGACGCGCATTTAGCGCCTTGGACACATCGACGGATTAAAAAATTTCGATCTCTTTTCGATATACTGCTAAAAGATTTATATTAAAAAATATTGATTTTACAAATTTTATTACTAATTATAACAAATTTTTGAAAAATTAGCTTAGTTACTTTCAGAAATATTAATAATCTTAAGTAAAAAATGTTTGAACGACTCTTTCTAAGCGAGAAATAAATGATAGAAAAGAAATGTCGAATCGATGTCGAATTGATGTCGAATCGAAATTGAATATTTAACCTATGTAAAGATACCTAACCTCCGATTCGATATTATCGGTTCGGGTCGCGGTCCGATTCACGCTCGCAGTCCGATTCACGCTCGCGGTCCGATTCACGCGCTGTAAGCATCATTCTGTTTTCGTTGCACATCAAATTATAAACGCAGACAGAACGATGCTTACGAAAGCGCAAAGTAATACATGAATCGTCGGAAGTGCGCGTATAACATAAAGTTTCTTTCTCGTCGCGTTCGGGAGTGCCGTGTAATTAATCGAACCAAAGACTTTTCAGAGCCCATCTGAGGAACAGGTATTCGTTAAATGTC
>NW_011963177.1:0-3193 GCF_000949405.1 Vollenhovia emeryi
TTATTGCTAATGCATGATATATAAATCTGTGTTGTATTAATATGTTAAATATGTGTGGGTGAGTGTGTTTGTGTGTGTATCATGCATTATCAATAATTCAAATACTTTAAAAACGAATAGAAAAAAAATTTCTAGGTGCTGTCCAGTAAAAATAAACGGAATAATTTAAGTAGAATTTAATCCGAAAATACTGGTAAACATTGTGTGTGTGGGGGGGGGGGGGTGCGCGTGCGTGTGTGCGCGTGTGCGTATGTATAAACTAAACTATGTACTACTTAATTATAATTCATTACAATTCTTTGTATTAGATATTTGTTAAAATGTTTATTTAAATGGAAACAAACGATACAGTTTTATATTCTGAACTTAACGATAACAATACTTATGATTACCTAACGAACATGTTAGGTAATCATAAGTATTGTTATCAATATTTAACATATCATTGAACCCCCCTAGCAAAAATCTTAGTTATTCATCTGTTACATCATCATCAGCTTTTTCACTGTTGTCATCGAATATGTCATTATTACTTAGTGAAAAAGAATCATTAAAAACATCATTTTCAAGTTGTGGAGTAGTTTTTGATGACGATGTTGATGACATAATGATAATATCCTCGGGATCTCTTTCTTGTTGTAGCATTATATTGCCCTGTGCATCCATTTCTTCTGATCCTTGTGAAGTTTTCATTTTATCTTCTTTAATTTCACTGGAATCATTTACATCATATTTTGTTGAATGTTTGCTGCGTTCTTTATTGCTTATGTTTCTATCGTTTTCTTGTTTACGGCGTTTCTTTGATGTTTCATTAGGTAATTTAACACTTTCATTGTTCCGCGCAGGCCTTTTTAATTCCGAAATCTTCTTTCCGATAAAATAATCAAATTTATTTAACTCTGATAAGTAATTCTTCTTCTGATCTTTATTTGGTTTATAGACATTCTTCATCCAGTAAATATCAAAATCTGTAATAATTATATGTTTAATTTATGAAATGGATGTGTGTGTGTGCATGTGCGTGCGTGTGTGTGTGTGTGTGTGTGTGGACTGCGCGTTCCCTACTTCACTCGCGTGAAAACATGCGCCAACTTTAGAAAGAGATAGCTGGTGTGGGACCGTATCTTTATCTTTGTCGAAATGAAGTAGTGGGGGTAAACAAAAGAGTAGAGGAACGATAGATAGACAGAGAAAGAGCTACTACGTAGACAGAGAAAGAGCTACTACGTAAGCATGTTGTCTCTTTCTCAGGTGTGCAAACGTCTGCAGCCACAATGCGCAGTCTATATATACTATGTCTATGGTGTGTGCGCGTGCGCGTGCGTGTACGTGTAGTGGATGTGATCCTGCTTGATTAGATTTACTTAAACAAGCAATTATGGGAGCTTTCATAGAAATAAAATATTGTAAACGGCCAGTTTTACAGGATTTTAAAAGTTGTCAGTTCCTTAGCAGTACGCCGCCGAGAAACCATGCTTAAAGTGAAGTACACTATCTGCCCAGTTTTTTTAGAATTGTTGTAAAACACGTATGCGCAGATGAGTGTTATTTAATTACTTGCATCATGCATGAATCAGCTGCTCTTTCAATATTAAAATTAAGTTCAGGAGTATCTAGCATTTGAATACCAATTTAATTGACTCTAATTGAATATGTTTCGCAGGGGGAGAGCATTGCACGTGATCTTACCTTCGCATGCACCGTATTTGATCTCATCTAATTTTGGACACGGTTTTTTCCCTCCTCCTTTCTTATTACTTTCAAAGCCTGTTCTTGTACTGACCAATAATATTTCTTCTAAAAAGACTGCTGTCAATATATTACTAGCACACTGACGTGGAGTGCTACAACTATTTAGTATACTATTGTATGATTTATCATCTATCCATTGGTCTCTACCAATGTGAACCTAAAATAAGAATATTGTTCGTCATAACACTTTTTAAAGTAAATTTGTATAATAAAGGGAAAGCATTATGAGTATCATACAAAAATTAACTCACTCTTGGACAATTATCGGTGGTACGCAGTGATCCAATCGGTGGAAAATTATCTTGGTATGATATTTGTGCTGTTGTACTTTTTACTAATTTTTCTATCATAACTGTAAATAAATTGTAGCATACATAAAAATTTATAAAAATTAATACTTATTTAACTCTTTAGTACTTATTGCAACATATTTAATATGTATATTCATTTTGAGATGCTTAGGAAAAATAATGAATACATAAAGTAGGTGTGTTTATATATAATATGTACCGACCACACAGATGATTTTAGTCATTAAATAAAAAAATTTATATAAAAAATATTCCATAAAATATTGGAGTAATATTTTTTAATAATTTAATATTTTCTAGTAGAAAAAAGCTTCGCTACTAAAGGATTAAAATTAAAATGTCTAAAGTTGCAAAAGATGATTTTAAAAAACCATGTTTATATGAAGGTAAAGTTACAGTGAATTTTCGAGAAAAAGTTGTTCATTTTCGTTACATATCAATAAAGTTTATAGAAGTTGATGATTGTAAACCTTCTTTATTATATATTCTTTATTTATATTTATTTAAATATAAAACGTTTCCTTCTCTTAAGAAAATTTGTAGAAAACTATATGTTTTAGTGTTTGCAAATATTTCAAAAATTTAGATTTTGATAGAAAGAAAACTGGGGAGATTTTTTAAATTACTATTCTTACAATTAGTAAGAATCTAATAACTAATCTACTAATACTACTACTATTAATACTACTGCTACCTAATTTAATACTACAAAGTAACAGGTACTCAGCTTTACCTTCTATTCTATTTTATGCCATTCAAATATATTATTTTATAAGGTTTATTTTTTCTCTTACCATTGTACTCTTTACTTTTCTCTATTACAGAAAGCTGCAAATCTTCATTTAGGTTTCTTACTTTTTGCAATTCAGAATTCTTTGATTCTAATTTTTCTTTTAGTTCACGATTGGTGTTTCTTAATTTTTTATTTTCAGCCTCTAAATCTTTATTTTTTGCTTGTACCTTACAATATTCAGCTTGTACTTTTTCTAATTTGTTAGAATTTGCATTACATTCTTCAAGTGAATGAACATTAGTAATCTGTTTTATCTAAAAATAAAGAACGGAATAAATTGTCATGTTTAAAGAAACATTTGTTAATATACATACATATATCATTGACGTTTTTAATA
>NW_011963178.1:0-3193 GCF_000949405.1 Vollenhovia emeryi
ATTCTCATCATTATAGGTATTAAATTTTACACCCAATATTGGGCATTATATGAAATATAGATAACTATGTGAAGGGAGAGTTGTATATATTTAATTAAATACATGTATATTAAATAAAAGTCGCATAAAATATATTTGTTCATATACATATTTATTAATATTGATCATAGACGAATATATTTATAGTTATATGTATACAACTATACCCACACAGAACATGACGTTCATATAACATCCATAGTTCCAGGGAACATCTATCTCCACGATGGATGTTGAATAGACCTCTAATAGAACTCCATATTATCTCCGCGATAAACATATCGTCTGTAAATCTATTATAGATGTCTAATGGATATCTATGACAGACAATACATGTATAAATATGTTTGTACATACATGTTCACGTTTTTACCAAAACAAATTTAATTTTAATATAAATGTTAATTATAATTTTCAAATGTATTGCAAGTATATTTAAAAATATGTAATATTATATATTTCAAATAAATGAAATAAAGTGCTCACAAATGGATATAGACGTTTCGGTCCTTATTGGACCATCTTCAGTATAATAAAAAAGAACACAATTTAGAACATTATTAAACTAGGAATACAAATTAAAATTTAAAACAACATATACGCAGTCGGTCCGATAAGATTATAATAAATAAAAAGATAGAACATATTAAAAGATAGCGCAGTCAAACAGATTAAATGAGTATAGATTACATATTTCATCAGTTTTCTTAAATATCTATAATTACTCTTTATTACATCCATATGACATCTATGAGTATTAGGGTGGTCCTTATTTACTCTTGATCAAAATTTTGTTTTCGAATTTTTTCCACGGCACCTTCCAGAATGTTTCCAATCCACAAAAAAATAGTCCCTGCCAAATTTCAGCTTGATCGGACAACGGGAACCCGTGCCCCCGACACGTTAAACATTTGAGTTCCCTCACCGAGAAAAATACTTTAATAATTATTAATATACCCTAAGTTTGAACTCGATTACTTTGTCAGAAATATATAAATGTTAATATAAATTTGTGATATTAAATAGTAATGTACGTGACCGTACAGTAAAAATATCATCAATTAATATATAATATTTGGTAATTCTAATATACCATGTATTAACTATAAAGAAATATGTATTAACTATAAAGAAATATTTATTAAGACCGGACACAAAAAATTCTTACATTTATTATTAATATACGGTTCTTTCAGTGCTGTTTTATACAAGGGAACTCAAATGTTTAACGTGCCGGGGGCACGGGTTCCCGTTGTCCGATCAAGCTGAAATTTGGCAGGGACTATTTTTTGTGGATTAGAAACATTCTGGAGGGTGCCGTGGAAAAATTCGAAAATCGAAAAATAAGGACCACCCTAATGAGTATGCTAATGGATGTTCAATGGAAGTAGCAAATGCGGAACTGTGGATATCTATTAGAGATCCGTAAGATTTTACGTGGACGTCTAATGGAGGTTTGCATCTCCATGGTGGACGTCTATTGAATATCCATTGGAGGTTTTTGTTCTGTGCGGGAAGCTTCGAAAGACTTCGAAGGAACGAAGGAATCTTCGAAGGATCGAAGCTTCGAAGGATTTCGAAGGAACAAATTTTTTATTTTCGAACATTGTATAAAAAAAGAATAATGTATTCCGATCCCGTGAACTTATACCGTTCGCGCCATCCCGCTGACGCACGAATGAGGGCGCTACGGGTGACCGGTTCGTTGCACGAAATGGGCGCTTGTCGCGATCATGCGCAGTGAGAGGAGAGTCAGGCTGCGAGGCACCTGATGGAAAGTTCGTTGATTTCCTCCTTGGGCCCGATCTCATCGACCGAGAGGACGTGAGCATAGGATTGTGAAATCCTTTTTCCACTGATTTTCTGCGAGAGGTGCTTTATTACGCGCTGAGAGATACTGCGAGCTTGCTTTTCATAGAGCAAGCGCTAGAAGGACCGACGAGGTTAGTTGGCTTGGGATTCGGCTCATCTCATTTAGCGGAAGCCTTGCTTTACGACGGATTCATCCGTCGCCATTGAGTCCCGTTACACACCAGATTCTTCTGGACGAGGGAGGTGTGCACCCCGCGATTTTATCGGGGGTTGCCTGCTGTTGGCTCTGATAGATTGATGCTGGCCATACAGATGGATCGTCTGGATTTCCAGAAGGTACTTTCTCTCTCTCTTTTCAACTTTGAGAAACGTTGCGGATAGCGACTGCGACGCACGCAGGCAACTGCACATCTGAGACTCGTCGCATCTCGCTTTCGCAACGCACGCAAGCAAGCAATTGCATACTCTGAGACTCGTCGCGGTTCGCAGCCGTGACGCACGCAGAAAACTGCACTCCTTGAGATCATCACGGCTTACAACCGTGATGTCCATCCTCAATTATAATTTGATATCGTCATGGCTTAGAGTTGTGACGTACTCAATCACCTTCTCTACCATGAAGATCGTTGCGGCGGTCGCTGTGACGTCGAAGTGTGACTTCAGTCATACTGCGACGTTGCGAACGCTGATGCGATGTTTATAACCAATTGAATTAATATTATTCGACTATTCACAGCTCCAACTTAATTAAAGGATAGCGCGGATATAGAGCTTAAGGAACATTCAACGCTCTAGTTAACACCCAGATAACTTCCCAGGATCGCCACAATACTTATTACAGTCGGTGTTGATGACTTAAGGACATTTACCTTTTATTTGTCTGTTTGGTTTTACGAAGCAAAGGTCAGATTTACTGTATTATATTTATTTTCGTTATTCGCGATTTTTAATATTGACTTAAAGTGCTCTCTGGCGTTGCTCGGTGCGACAAAGTCCATATTATTTTCTAAATCTAGTTTTTGTTATTTATAATTTTAGGAATTACGTTAACTTTCTTCCCATCAATCGTTCCGTGAAAAATTCAACAATACTACTTTTATACAAATATTTTATCTGTGATTTTGTGTAATACCGAGTATTATCACGAGACACGGTAGTGTCTCGCGCCAAGTATAAGCGACTAAGTATAAGCGACAAGCTAAACTACGCGCGCGACACCGACCGTGTAAGTTTACGCGAGTACACGAGTTGACGGGCCCTCAGATTTTCGGATCTCAACAACGGCTGATCCGACGAACTTGAGACTGCGCTTAATCGATAGCTTGGGTACAATTTGCATAAC
>NW_011963179.1:0-3195 GCF_000949405.1 Vollenhovia emeryi
ACAAATAATTATATACATGTTTTTAAGTGTGTACATAAGTACAAACATCAGTATTCTAATTCTTATATACTAATGACGTAGTAATATCGCATTTACATATGTAATATCACATTGTGTTAATCTTTAACTTGTACACAAATATTAGAAGACGTGATTGTAAGAAATTTTTGGTTAAAAAATATAATTTTTCATACTCCGTATTACTAAACCCTTAGGCGCAATATTATTTCACACTATTTTTCTCTGTTTCAATTTTTGTTCATTAGCTGTCTAATAGATCAGGCACAAAAATTTATGACCGTACTAAGACTGTAGCAAAGGTGACAGAATGACACCAGTACATACGTGTATTTATTGAATATTAGCGTCTAATGAATGGTAATATAAACTTACAATCTAGTAATACTAAATAATACTGAATAATATCATATCAATACTTAATAATATCACAAGCGGCATGTAAAATATATTAATATTTAATAATAATACTTAAAATTTATTCATTTATTGTGGCAGATAGGTAATACAATATTTCATTTCAAATATTATCTGTCTGCCAAGATAACAAAAAATTTCATTAAAATAAAATATTACTTTGTTCATCTATATATTTCATAAGGTGATGGGGTTTTAGTCCTCTCTAAAAAAAAAATCCACCACCATGATAATATCACATGTATATATTGCTGAAAATATACTACTTATATTCTGTTCATCTAAATATTATAGTTATATTTATTTAACTGAATTTAATAACATTTAATTTAAAAATATAGAAAAAGGATGGATGTCAGAATACTTTATAGATAACTTTAGTCAGATAACTTTAATCACTGTGATCATTAGAAAAAGACTGAATGGTTTCCAATATTTTTATCATACAAGGCAATTGATTCTCAGCCTTAATTTTCTTTAAAGACATAGAAATGCATTCTGACATGACTGATACTTCTTTATCAACAGAACCAGATGAAGCTTGTGTAGCAGGTTTTTGTGTTACAATGTTTTCAATATACGAGGTTATTTTTTCCATTGAAGCAGTACTTGTATGCAAAAAATTATCCAGGGTGCCTTCCGTTTCACGCATTGAATGCATAGATCGCATCCAATGCGCTGCGCGCATTGATATCGTTCCGTTTCCATTAATGTGCCTATGCGCTCTTGGAAACGGAACGGATTTTGATGCGTTTGATATGAAACGAAAATGGATGCCACCAGAATGGATGACAAAACAGTAATAGCAGTAGCTTCATTTTTAATAGTAAAAAATGACGAAAGCAGCAGTAGTGAGAGTGACTCTAGTGAGAGTGAAAACGAAAATGAAGATATACTAAGTTTGAATATAGAATTAGAAATATTATATACAATATTAATGGTTGAAGAAACACGTGGAGAAATGGTAGCTGTAGAGAAACTAACAGGTTATGTGGAACGAGTTATTCCCAGTTACTCGAGAACAATATTCAAGGAACATTTTCGGTGAGTAATTATAACTTTGTATGAAAGAAATAAGAACATGAGATCAAGTTATTCTTTAAATAATATTGTTACGCCCGCGAGGTGTTGTGCCTGTCACCCGTTGAATGCGCGCCGGCCGTGGGCTGAAGTTGCGGCGCATAGAGACGCCGGTCGCCAAGGACCGATGGGATATGTTGATTATTGATGTTCCGTTGTCTTGTTCTGATCTCGCTAGAGAGAAGACGTGTACGTTACGGCTAATAAAGTTTCCCCATTTCACTAAAGTCCTCTCTCTCTTATTTACTCGCGGCGCGGAGCGCGAGAGAGTAAGGCGTCGAACCGACCCATACGCGAGTGCGCGGAGTGACGTGCCAACGGCGAGACATCACGCCGAGCGAGACGTTACAATATCATAAATTGTAGTAATATAAATCAATAAATAAAATTTATTGATTTTACTTTTTGAATTTTACTTTCTCATTTAATATAAATCAAGTGATATAAATAATATACCTAGAAAAGTGGCAGCGTATATCATTACAAAATTGTTTTTATTTACCTTTCATTAGTATTTATCAAGTGAATTTCTGTATTTTAGAATGTTTCCTGAAACATTTGAAATAGTGCTTACAACAATTGGTCCAGGATTACGTGCTATCAATAATGCTGCATCAGCTGGTAGAAAAACAATCTCAGAAGAAAAACAATTACTTATCGCCATCTGGTTTATGGCTACACCTGATTCTTACAGGTATATTTGATATCTATTCTGTATCCGTGTATAATAAGAACATGACAACGTATATATTAAGTGTCGTTTAAAGTTTCAGCATTATTTAATTTGCATGGCACATTATTGTTATAGGTCTGTAGCTACAAAATTTGGTGTAGGAATGGCAACTGCCTTTCGAGCATTACGGCGAGTAACCTATGCTCTACATTGTGTTTCACCTCGTTTCATTAGATGGCCGAGAGACCAGGATGCTCTAAATGTGATGGAACAATTTCAACAATCACGTGGCTTTCCCAACGTAATTGGCGCTATCGATGGCACACATGTCAAAATTCGAGCTCCCGTTGAAGATGCAAACTCTTATATTAATAGAAAAGGGTTTCACTCCATCAATGTTCAAGTTGTATGTGATTATCGGGGTGTATTTACACATTGCTATGCTGGGCAGGTGGGATCTGTCCACGATGCTAGAGTATTCCGCAACTCACCGGTGGCTCGATTTCTTGAATTGTCTGAGGAATACTTTCCGAATAATTCCCATATCATTGGAGATGCTGCCTATGGTATTCATCCCCATGTAATGGTGCCATTTCGAGATAACGGACATCTCACACTTCGGCAAAAAAATTTTAATTTTTGTTTGTCATCAACGAGAATGGCAGTCGAAAGAGCGATAGGGCAATTGAAAATTCGTTTTCGAATATTGTTAGATTGTTTGCCATTAACAGATATAAAAAAAATCCCAGAATTTATTATTGCATGCTGCGTACTACATAACATTTGTATACTTCAAAATGATGAAATGCTTATTGGTGTATATGGACATAATGATCAAATAAATCCGGTTGTATATGGAAATGTGGTAAATTTAGGGAATGAAAAAAGAAATAGAATTATGAATGCTTTGCCAATGAGAATGTAATAGAAAGTTATATTAATAAACATTTGTTCTTATGCAATAAACAACAGCAATATAATTACTATATATACACACGTCTCTAAAA
>NW_011963180.1:0-3196 GCF_000949405.1 Vollenhovia emeryi
AAAGTATCGTTTAAATTAAAATGAATGTATTCACCATTAAACAACTTTTTAAATTTAATTTTTCGAGGAGTTTTTAGCAATGTACGGCAATCTAGTGGTAAATCTGGATGAAAGTCATGAAGAACATGTAGAAGATTAGTAACCGAAGTATGTGTTATTTTCTCAGATAAGGCCCAAAATGTTAATCTTTCCTTTAAATTGGGATGTTCAAATAATGTATCGACTGATGAAGATTGAACATTTGATTGATTGTTAAATTCATTATCAAAATTTGTTAATTGTGGTATGTTATCTGTAGTTGAATCATAGCCTTCTAAAATATTATTAGATAGACTATTGTCAACTTGTAAAGGATTATCAAAACAATCATTTTCAAAGTGTAAAGAGTGATTGAGACCGCTATTGTCAACTTGCATATATTTATCAGGACAGCTATTACCAAATCGCAAAGAATTGTTACACACCACTTGCGTTTCCGACTGGAGAGTTGCATTAATTCTCCTATTTAATTGCCGTTTACTAACAATTTCTTTCAATTTGATTTTTTTCTTAAACATATTGTATTAGTACACTTATAAAGAATAATAATAAACGTAGTTTTGAAAACTACGTTTATTATTATACTAACTTTTTTACGAAACGTAGTTTAGAAAAATAAAAATTTCAAATATTTATGTGAAATCAAATGTAACTAATCAAACTAGTAGTATTTTGGTGGTATAGGCTTACTGCAGCAGTCAACAAATATTAGATCGATTGAGCTTCCAAATCGTTTTTTCTTTGCTTCTTCAACATGTTCTTCTGCCTCTGAGGAGCGTGTTTAAGCCAAACTTTTATTGCACTCTCTACCTCATCTTCTTGTACCCATTGTCTATTCTTCAGAACTGCAGCTGAAAATTAAAAAAATTATGAAAACAAAATTCATTGTTAAATGTTCTCATAAAACTAAATCGATTAAAATAAGATATTTTTTATTGTTTGTTGCCTTGTCAAATTAAATAACTTTTTTGAAACTACATTAACATCTTCATTTTCCTTCAAACTTATGAAAAATAAATATTATAATATCAAAACTTTCTATAGGTAAACATTGACTACGCAAGTACTAGTAACATTAATTTTTTTTAAATAGACATTCTTAGAAATTGTAATTGTTATTAGAATACAGACTTACTAACATAAAATAATTTTCTTCAGTTGTAGTATGTGAAACGGTTTTTTGTTCGATCGTGACCCGAAGTAATTAAATTTTGATGCTGCTACGTCAGTGATAAGATACTTCAAAATCCGATTGGTTATGGAGACTGCTCCGCTTCCCCCGAGAGTAGCAAGATGAGATATCTATAAACAAAAAGCATAAGAAGGTTAAACTAAATTTTAAAATAAATTAATTATTTCTTACCATTTTTTCAGTTTTCTTTCGAAGTTTTTAAATATTCTTCAAATTCCTTAACGTTATCGTATGACTTAAGAGGTAAATCACAAGGAAAATCTGTCGGATCAATTTGCCGTTCCGGTTGTATCTGTCTCAGCAATGCCAACATTTGTTTGTTTTGTTCCTTCATTATCAAAATATGTCCAAGTAATAAATCTATAACATTAACAAGAACTAGTAAACGTTTTGTTAATATAAAAAAGAATAAATTAGTACTAACCATTAAATCGCACATTTTGGCCGGCTTCATCCCTTGGACGATTTCTCGATAGAATAGACTCTGGGGGTGTAATATTAGTAGAAGCTCGAACTGTATTAGTAGAACGTGGAGTAAGGCTAGTCGAAAAACTAGAGATTGGTTGACGTTCTGTCGTTCTCACATCATGGCTGATTGTGAGTTCATCCCTTTCTTCATTTGTAGACACCGTGGAAACCGAAGAACTACTCTTATGAGTACTCAACGAAGGAGGTGAACGACATGCAATCGGTGATGTAATTTTTATTGTTTTTGGCCGTTTTGCTGATCTAGATGAGGAAGTTTTTTCAGCTTCAGAATTAGAGCTATAATCGTCGAAAGCTAACTTTTTCGCTGTTGGTCGCCTTCTTCTGACCTTATCCTTTTCACTGTCGGTGTCCACGTTAGACGTGAATTCGACCTTCTTCCTTTTTTTAAAGGCTACGTCTAGATCATCTAAAAAAATTGTAAAAAAATATAAATATTGTACTTTTGTTTAACCTTAAATTAAAATATTCCAAATTAATAATTATCTTTTTAATAAACGTTTCGACCCTGTTTCGGGTCTTCCTCAGTATAACTCGTTAAATTTGACTGGTTTGAGAATCATTCCTCTATCAGCTATGGTCTCACTTTTTCTCTAAATGGTCCCAGACACAAAGAGGACTGAAGACTCAGGTCGACAGAGAGATGAATCCGTTACAAAGGTTTTAACAAGACTGTGACACAGCATTATCGAATGTTATCATAACACTGTATGTTACATTCGATAATGCTGTGTCATAGTCTTGTTAAAACCTTTGTAACGAATTCATCTCTCTGTCGACCTGAGTCTTCAGTCCTCTTTGTGTCTGGGACCATTTAGAGAAAAAGTGAGACCATAGCTGATAGAGGAATGATTCTCAAACCAGTCAAATTTAACGAGTTATACTGAGAAAGACCCGAAACAGGGTCGAAACGTTTATTAAAGAGATAATTATTAAAAGATAATTTGTTTTCAATACTACTGCCCTTTTGTTATTTTCAAAATATAATATAGACTGTGATAAAAACAACAAAATATAGTGTTAATAAAAAAACTTTAATTGGTATATCAAAGAAGAAAAAACATCATATTAAATGCTAACTTACCAGTTTCATAAAATATCCTTTCGACCACATGCAATTTCCATGTCTTTGGATCAAGCTCTTCATCTTTTTTGAGTGCTCTCATAAAGATTCCATTCTCTTTGTATGGTGGCCAGAAAACTTCTTTTTTCCTCGGTGTCAGCCACTTCGTACACACTACGGTTACTTCCAAGGATCCTTTAAATTCAATAACTGAATATTTTTTATTCATGTTGATCTAAAAGTTATGATTTAACGTAAATTAAATTATTTTTAATGCTGCCTAGCAAACACAAAGTAAGAGTAATGTAATATTAATGTTATTATTTCTCACTCAACAATATAACTGCTACGTACAAGGCATGTTACATTGCAGTTACATTGTTGAGTAGGAAATTATAACTTTAAGTTATAAAAAA
>NW_011963181.1:0-3197 GCF_000949405.1 Vollenhovia emeryi
GTTAAAAAAAATTTTTCACGTGTTCCAACGAGAATTGAAATATACCTACGTCTGAATACTCTAGTGACTTTTAAAAATGAGGTGGTATGAAAAAAAACAGATGACATATGTCATATTAATCATATGTCACGTAAGGTGCGAGAAATCGCCGTGTTTCATATCACCCCATGTTTCACATCACCCCACTTCACCCTATTGGTTACATTCAGCGCACTACGAGCGAATGATATAAGTGCAAGATGACGTAGAAAATCTATTTTTTCATTGTTGATTCACTTCAATACTGTTTTAAATTGATTGACTTTGACCTGATGTGTAATATTGCGAAAGATATCTCATCTTTAACGTATTTTTTACATAATACGTCATACGACATATTTCATCGCAACTGGAAAGGAGTAACGCAACACCTACCTACAGCGCGACGCCTATACTTCATACATCTGATTTTCCCAAAAATCCAATCGTCGTATCATAATAAAAATATATATGGATATAATTGTCATTTGATGCTCTTAAACTTCTGCGTTGAAAACATTTTTTTAATTTTTAAAAAATAATGGTGGGGTGGGCGTAAATTAAAAAATTTGACATTGTTGAAAAATGTGATTACGCCATTGTGAAGACTATTAAAAACAATAAAACTTTTGTCTAAAACATTTTTCCATAAAACTTATATTTTCGAAGATATTCGTAAAAAATGAAAAATCCGTTATTTTCGAGGGGCTGTTTCACCCCCAAAACATCGAGTAAAGTCGATAAAAAAAATAAGGGTCTAATACTCTTTTATGCTCTACAACATATCCAAAGCTCATTAAAATCGGTGAGGGACACTTCCGACCGTTTCCTTGTAAGTGCAATAAGTTAGGTTAGGTTAGGTTAGAATGACAGCACAAGAGGAGCCGATGGACACAGAGCCAGCGGCACAAGGGAAGGAGAGAAACAGCCAGGAGGAGGCTGGGAAGGCGTCGCCTTCACGGCGTTAAGGGCGCTCCAGGCGAACCTCAACCACGCCTGCCGGGCCCAGGATCTGTTCCTCCATAGCCTGGCAGAGCGTGGTTGCGGGCTTGGAATCGTCGCTGAGCCGTACCGTGTCCCTAAGAGTCCCTGTTGGGTGGGGAGCACGGACGGCTCGGCGGCGATCGTCTGGAGGAGAACGGGGGAGCGCGCTCCCCCCTTCTCAAAATTGAAAGCCGGAGGGGGCTGGGTGGCGGCCAAATGGGGGCCCCTAACCGTAATAGGGGTCTACCTGAGGCCCAGCCTCACTCGTGCGGAAGCGGACGCGAAGCTTGAGGAGATAGAGGATGTGGTCCGGGAGTACCTCCCCGGACCAATACTGGTCGCCGGGGACTTCAATGCCAAATCGGCACTTTGGGGTTCCCGGCGGCCAGACGCTAAGGGGGCGGACGTGGAGGCCTGGGCAGCGCGCCTGGGCCTCCACTTAGAAAACGTAGGAGATGTTAGCACCTGCGTAAGGCCGCAGGGGGAGTCAATCGTCGATCTGACGTGGACTTCCCCTGCGGCCGCGAGGAGGGTAAGTGGATGGGGAGTGGCGGATGACATTGAGCTATTATCCGACCATCTCCCCATCCACATAGAGCTCTCATGGGAGGATAGGAGGCGGAGTTCGCGAGAGCGTACGATTAGGTGGAGGACGGATAAGGCAGACCTTGACAAACTCAAGGAGTCCCTCAACGCTGCCTTGTGGACGCGACCGGAGCCTGCCGACACCGTAGAAGAGGAGGCGGAGTGGCTGCGACACGCTCTGACCAATGCGTGCGACTCTGCGATGCCGCGCGCGAAGTTTGCCGCTCGCAGGGCGGCCCACTGGTGGTCGGAGGAGATAGATGAGCTGAGGAAATCCTCGGTGGCCGCCAGGAGGGCCGTCCTGCGGGCGAGAAGGAGGAGGAGAACTCCACCGGCGGAGGAGGAGAGACTTGTGGAGGAGTACCGCCAAAAAAGGAAGACGCTGAGGGCAGCGATCGTAAGCACGCGGAAGGCTGTGTAGCTCGGCACATTGTCGTGATGGAGCCGCCAGGAGTTGGCGATGGCTGAGCGGACGCGGATGATGCGTTTTCGATTCAAAAGGAGTGAACCACAGAGAATTTGTGCCACAAGGACAAACCCTTAATGCAGTTTTTTACATGGAGGTCCTTGAACAGCTGAGAAAACGCATCATCCGCGTCCGCCCAGCCATCGCCAACTCCTGGCGGCTCCATCACGACAATGTGCCGAGCTACACAGCCTTCCGCGTGGCGACGTACCTGGCCCAACACAACATCGCAACCCTGCCTCAGCCACCCTACAGTCCCGACGTTGCCCCACCAGACTTTTTCCTCTTCCCCCGCTTCAAAACCGCCCTGAAAGGACACCATCACGGCTCGGTGGGAACGTTACAACAGGCCGTGACGAGGGAGCTCAATAGCATTCCGGCTGCCGCCTTCCAGGAAGCGTATGAGGGCTGGAAATCCCGCTGCCAGCGGTGTGTGGATGCAGAAGGGTCCTACTTTGAAGAATATTGAGCGCATATATTATTTCTGTCAATAAATATTTTGTAATTGATTCAGTCCGACTACTTTAAGGACAGACCATGTAAGCCACCTCAGAGACACATGATCTGTTCGAATAAAAAATCTTCGACCTAAGAGGTAATGACGGAAAAATTTCAATGAGTCTACCACTGCCAGAAGTTCACGCCGCGTTACGCAATAATTTCTCTCAGATTTGTTAAGAACGCGACTAAAGTAAGCAATAACCCTTTCAACTCCTTCAAACCTCTGTGAAAGAACAGCACCTATCCCAATGTTAGAAGCATCCGTATCAAGAACAAACTCTCCATCCTGCTTTGGACAGGAGAGGACTGGAGAGGACCCCCTCGCGTGGGCCACCTTGACGTGGTGAGGGGGCTTAAGGCGGGCTCTCCGGATGTCTCCGGGGGGCCCGCCGACTAAGAGCCCACATGGCCAAGGCGTGGCCAAGCCGGGTAACCGGCAGGGGAGGGCGGGAAAGCGGTGTCCCATGGACTGTTGTCCAGAGGGGCGCCGTGGACCCGCGGCGAGTCCCCGGAACCATGCCTCATGGTTCCGGGGGCGACCTCCGGTGTCCCGTGGATTGTTGTCCGCGGGGGCACTGGGGGTCGGGGGGGGTCCCCCCTTCCCGGGGCTGATGGGGCATTTCCCGTCAGAGCTCGGGGGGGG
>NW_011963182.1:0-3197 GCF_000949405.1 Vollenhovia emeryi
AGGCGGTGTTCGGCGAGGAATAGAATGGCGGTGCGGGGCGAGGAGTAGGGAGGCGAGGCGCGCCGCTGCCCGTCCGCCGCTTACGCGACCGCTCGCACGTCTCCCCGCGCGGGGCCGCTAGGCCGGTCACCTCACCGCGCGCTTACATTCGCCAGTAGGTTGGGCTAATACGGCGATTTTTAAAATTTGGTATCTCGATAACTATTCGTCCAAGCACAAAATAGTACAATACTTTTCTGTTTGTCTTAGTCCCCTCTACCTTCCCATGACCGGACGTCAAAGTCTTGCGTAGCACCCTGTATAATTAGTGGGCGGTCTTTCAGAGGCACCCTGTATATGACGCGTTCAATTATACCTCTGCCATGCTATATTATCACTATAAAGATGTGTCAGACATATCAATAATAATGACTTTATACAATTAATTAATCTTGTTACGGCGGAATTTGATTGGGGTATGGCGCGCGTGAGAATGGCGCGTCGTCAGGAGTGGTTGCGAGTTTCCTCGCCAGGAGGGCTATGGGCGGCGTGCGTGTGCAGAGCGTGAGTGTGCCATCGTGTGTGTGTAGCGTTAGAGTAGTGTGGCGAGATCGGCGGTTCCGCAGCTCTGTTCGGCAAGGTACATCCTCGAGATTAAGATCCTGTACTCGAGTCGTCTGGCAATAAAAGTGAATCTCTGCAAACCAGTGTGGTTAGTCTGCTACCAAAGCGTGGTTCACTCCTCGCGAAGCGGAGGAGTGAATAATATTAAAGTCGGCCTTACGAACCGACAGTACATGGTCCTTCGAGCCGGATTCATCCGGGCAAGGCGTGGACGGGCAACACGAGTCCGCGCATTCTACAAGGCGATCGGTCACCAGGGATCGAGCGCGAGGCTGCCTGAGGCAGTGAAAGCAAAGACCAGACGAAGAGCCGAGCGGAACCAGCGACGGGTGGAAGTTCCGCCGGTCGCGAGAAGATCTCATAGCGACGAGCGGGCGAGTCCATTGTCCGCCGGAAGTCGCCATTAAGCCACGCGGGCGAGTCCATTGTCCGCCGGAAGCTTCCATTAAGCCGAGCGGGCGAGTCCATCGTCCACTTGGAAACGCCATCGCGCAGGGAGCGCGAAGCCAATCAGCACCAGGGCAGGAGAACTGCCAATCGGACGAGTAACGGAGCTGTTTCAGCCGTCGGAACCAGACACCGCGCACGGGGAATCGGCGGAAGCTGAGCCAAGCGGCAGACGCGGCAGACGATTCAACCTAACCTAACCTGAGCTACCGTACGGGGGACGCCGAGTCGAGGCCGAGCCACCACCCAGGGTGTCATCTAAAGATACGTTGTAACATTCGGAATTGTTTGCGTTAGATTTAAGTAAAATACCGACAATGAGCGCGGACGTGGTGAAATTAACCTATAAGAAGCGCGCGGCAAAGGCTTCGTTAACGCGGTTAGAGACGTACGTGGAGGGGATAGATCCCATCGAGGTTGAGATCGAGGAATTAAGATTGCGCATAGAAAGGCTGGACGAAGCGTTTAAAACATTCTCGGATACGCAAATAGAAATCGCGGCTAACGATGACACGATAGCGGATCAGGATAAAGAATCGGAGGAAATTGAAAACAAATACTTTCGATTAAAGGGCGCGATGGAAAGAATCGTAAATGATAGAACGGTTAGAGCGGATGAGGGAATGTTAGATCGCACAGTGATACAGGCCAATGGAGCGGTCAATAATGACGTCGGCAGAGCCTGCGTTCCAGCATTCAACGCTCAAATTAAACTACCGCGGATAGAATTGCCCAGATTTTCAGGGGCATATGAGGAATGGCACTCATTCTATGATATGTTCGGTTCATTAATTCATTCAAATAGAGATCTTAACGATACTCAGAAACTTCATTACCTGAAATCCTCCTTAAAAGGGGAGGCCGCCGAGGTCGTGTCGTCGCTAGAAATGACCGGTGACAATTATAAAGATGCATGGGATAGGCTTAGTGAGAGGTACGATAACAAAAGGCTTACCGTTCAGAACCACATCAGGGCTATCTTTGACTTACCTGTCGTGAAAAGGGAAGACAGTGTCGTTATCCGACAAATATTAGACGGAGTGTTAAAGCACACGAGAGCTTTACGCTCATTGGACAGACCCATCGAGCATTGGGGCGACTTGTTAGTTCACATCGTCACGAGCAAACTAGATATGAAGTCAATAAAAGAGTGGGAGAACTCGATCGAGTCCACGCGAGTTCCTACGTTCGAGGAGTTAATAGAATTTCTAAAAAAACGGTGCCAGACGTTAGAGGCGGTTTCGAAGGTAGGAAGGTCGAATAGGGCCAACGCTAACTCGTTACAGGATAATGTGCAAAGGTCCAAAGGCTGTAACGTAGCCGCTACCAAATTTAAATGCTCATATTGCCAAGGAGATCATAGCGTTTACTCTTGCAAAGATTTTAAGGGTCTATCGGTAGACGAGCGCGTAAAATATATAAAATCAAAGGGTTGGTGTTTAAATTGCTTGAAGGGCAAGCATATGGCTAGGGATTGTTCGTTAAACGGATGCAAAACATGTAGCAAGCGGCATAATTCCTTACTGCATCCAGAGAGTCCCAAGGGTGAATCGAGCAGCGAATCGAGCCTCGGAAAGGCTAAAGTCGTTGCAGATAAAGAACAGGGGAACAGTGCGGCGTGTGGACATGCCTGTTCCACGGAATCATACCGGTCGAGTCAAATGTTGTTGTCTACGGTTTTGATTAAAGTAAAGCATAGCGATGGTCATTTTATCCAAATCAAAGCTCTTCTTGATAGTGGGGCGGAATCTAGTTTCATAACGGAATCTCTAGCGCAGCGTCTAAAACTCAGGCGTAAGGCTGCGCATACAGGGTGATTCAAAATAGGTATGGTGTCCCTGAAATGTCGTATTCCTGATTAAATTCTAAGACGATTTTTCTCTTACCAAAATGTTCTCCGAAGCTTAGTTTTTGAATTATTCAAAGAAATAGTTAGCGAATAACTGGCCGAGTACAAGAGGCAGACAGGAGCGGCGCACCGCCGCGGCGCCCGGCGGCTCACGCGGGGCGGTCAGCTGAGCGATCAGCTGCAGCGTTGCACACGCACATCTCTCTCTCTCTCTCTCTCTCTCTCTCTCTCTCTCTCTTACTCACTCACTCACTCACTCACTCACTCACTGACTATTTATTTTATAATTGCAAAAACT
>NW_011963183.1:0-3197 GCF_000949405.1 Vollenhovia emeryi
GAAATTTTCCCAAGCGAGGGTAAATGCATCAATCGTCCAAGCACCCGGATCTGGGAACCAGGACACGTAAATTGAACACTTGGCATTGAGTACCGAGGCAAAAAGATCGATGTCAAACGGCCCATACTCTCGCAAAATCGAATTGAAGGCCCTAGCCGAAAGGGACCATTCAGTATCTGGAACCTGTTGGCGAGACTCTTCATCGGCAATAACATTGTCTCCTGAGGCAATATAAGAGGCGAAAAGGAAAAGATTTCTGGCCTCGCACCACTGCCAAATCTCCTTGGCCAATGAGGAGAGGTGAAGGTGTTGAACCGAGCCGAATCTGTTAATCTACGAGATTGCTGTGGTATTATCCACTCTAAGCAGGATGTCACAGTCGCTGAGGTCTTTGGCGAAGCATTTCAGGGCGTAAAAAATGGCCTTGAGTTCGAGATAATTTATGTGGCGAGATTTGTCAGTTTCAGTCACCAACCGTGGGTTCGCTGCAAAGAACAAGACGCTCCCCATCCCGAAAGAGATGCATCGGTAAAAATCTCGCAAGCATAGGGACCTGAGCGGATGTGATTCGCTTGATAATTATCCGATAAAATGGTTAACCACCAAAGGTAATCCTTTTTCAATGAATTTGAGATTGTCATCTTAGCAGCATAATTATTTTCGGCCGAAATGAGATTGTAAAATTTTTCTCTCTCAAAAGATTTCGTATAAAGGAGTCCGTATTGCACTGCCGGACAAATTGATACCAGAGAGCCAATCATACTTGCGAAGTCTCTGATAGTGCATGTAGAACCAGGTGAGAACTTTGCGACGAGAGAGAAAAGTTTTCTTCGGCGATCATTCGGGATTGATACGGATTGTTGCTCCGAATTAAAAATGAAGCCAAGAAATTTGCGTTGTCGTGACGGTTCTAATTCTGATTTTGAGTAATTGATGACAAATCCAAGGTCACCGAGTAGCTTCAGGTGAGCTCGCACATTATCCCGACATGCAGGTTTTGATGAAGCTAGCAGTAAAAAATCGTCAAGGTAGACAACGGAGTCAAAACCTTGAGATCTCAATAATTTTATCGCTGGTCGAAGGATCTTGGAAAAAATGTATGGAGCGGTGGCGAGTCCGAAAGGAAGAGCAGCCCATTCATATGTTGTACCCCTCCATTGAAAACGCAAGAACTTCCTATATGAAGGATGTATTGGAACGACGAGGTATGCATCTTCAAGGTCGATGGATGACATTTCAAAATCGGGAAGCATGAGGCGAACCACAGTTCGCCAATCTTCCAATTTAAAATGCGGAGGATCCATGTAAGAATTGAGCTCCTTGAGATTCAAAATGAACCGCATTCCACCACTAGATTTTTCTATAAGAAAAAACGGGGACAGAAATTGATCCTGTGAAGGTTTGACACTGTAACTTGCCCCTGCAGTACAGAGTCGGGCAATTTCAGAATCGCAATGACGTGAAGTTGAGGCTGAGAAAACCGGTTCTGTCAGAGAAGGGCGCATTTCTGGGGGTTTTACAAAGGGAATTTTGTACCCCTGGACCGCCTGTAAGACCCTTGGATCTGAAGTTATACGCTTCCATTCATTGATGAAATTTGCCAGGCGACCTGCGACGCTTACCCTGTTTATCGGTGGTGGGCACGAGACTTCGATCTGGACCGGTGTGTCGAGCGGGCCCTGGTTTGACGAGCCCCCGCTCGGGAGTGAAATCTCGACCGAGTGGGGGCCTTGGCATTTCCCGATGTAGTGGGAGCAGCCTGGGGTTGAAAACGCTTCGGTTGTTGTGAAGTGGCCTTGGGGGCGACTGGCGTTGTCTTCACTAGACCACGGGCAACTTTTTCGCACGCTTGGGCATCCTTGATTTCGTCGGCAAAAGAACTGCCAAAGAGCCATTCGTCTACGGGAGCAGAGTCAGCCGTTGACTTTCCCAACAGAGTTAACGTTGGCTTGATAAAGGCTCTACGAGCAATTGAGAGACGATACTGGAGATCCGCATTGAGGCGGATTCCCTCAGATATTTGGCGAATAGCCAGTTTTCCTTCCTCAGGGAGGCAATCCAAAACTTCCGGCTTTAAAAAAGTTGAAGTACCGCAACCAATAGCATTTAATGCTGCCGCGAGTTGGGCCTGGCGCTCTGTTTGGTATTCGTCTCTTTTCACCGTGGACGATGAGGATTTCAGGGCCGGCAGCAGTAGTTTGTTGATTTTAGGTGGACCCAAAGCCGCAAGGTCGCCTCTAACCTCATATTTCTGAAGAAGTTCTCGGCGAAGATTCTCGGGAAGCCCTGTCTGTACCGTTGAGCGTGCAAAATCTAAAATTGTCGAGTCCCATACTATATCTGAGGGAACTTCAGATTGAGTTGCGAATAGCTCTGCCGAAAACGAAGGTTGCGAGGGAGGCTCCTGTTCGTTAAAAGAGACCGATCGGCCGCCTGCGAATGAAAAGAAAAGTGAGCGAGCGCCGAAAAGAACACATCGGCTATGTCCCTTCTGTATCCATTTTTCTTTCGTGGAAAACAGGGTCGGCAAAGGGACATACCTGGTGCATCGCCCCGGTTCGTGGGAACCGGCGTGTCTTTTGGTGGCTGCTGCTCTGAATGCGGTTGAACGCTAGGATTCGTGGTAGGCGGTATAACCTCCCCTGGAGATGTGTTTTGGAAATTTCTGCACAGTTCAGAAATTTGGGCAACTAGTTGGGGATGGAGTTCAGCCAAAATACTTCTTTCCTCGGGCGCGCGAGATCGGCTGCGAGAGCGAACCGGGCTATGGTCGCGAGTACGTTCATAACCTTGCGGGCGTGAACGATCGCGTCTCTCGCTACGAGCATGCTCTCGTGAGTGACGATGATGTCTCGATTTCTCCTTCCGTTTACTTGGAGATCTGGACTTCTTGCGACGATGTGAATCCGACATGATAATGCTAAAATTACACCAAATACGCGGAAAAAGACCAGTACGCTGTTGATGATTACGCAACAGAGAACACAATGAGGTTATCCCGCGCCGCCACGCATGGCGCCAGGCGCGGGGGATTTTTCTTTTGTCACGGGAAATATTTAAACTCTGTTGTGAGTTCGTGACCAGAGGCACGACTACTACAATTATTATTCCATCCGGACGAGGCCCTTTGCATAATTTTAATAGCGTATTTCTGAGCAAAAAGTAAGACGAAAATCCTAATACGAAAATGTCGAGGT